>NC_143032.1:11110000-11315000 GCF_057628025.1 Oncorhynchus mykiss
GGCCGTCAACCCTGCCCAGTCATGTGAAATCTTTTGATTAGGCCCTAATGAATTTATTTAAATTGACAGATTTCCTTATATGAACTAACTCAGTAAAATCGTTGTATTTATATTTTTGTTTAGTATAGTTAATAAATACCATTGAAAACAGTATTTGTAATATTACGTGCTACCCAAAAACTTGATTCTTTCATGATGTGAAACGTCTTCTCAGATGCTGGGGGAGACACAGGTCCCTGTAGTGCGATAATCCATGGACAGATCCTCTTTATAAGATCCATCAGTCTTGTCAGAGAGAAGTCAGATAGCGGCCCTTCTGATAGGGGCCCTCTGCTCCACCAGAGGCTCCCGGACAATCCTTCAATCATCTCTTGCGCTCCCCGCAAACGAGAAGGGAGCTAATCTGATTGGTTTACACAACGGCCCTCTCACCCTCTGGAGTGTGCGAAAGAGGCAGGTAGTGTGGGGGGGGTCACATTTGACTGACAATAGGATCTAATAAAATAAAAATGCTGAACATGTTCCTTCGGAGACGGCTCTGGGCAAGATGGTGAGTGAGATAGGCCGGTGATATGTGTGTGCGTGAGCAGTCTCTCTTATCTGAAAGGTTTAAGTGTACAGCCCCTTTATGAAAAACCCTTTTATAAAAGTGCTGACAGGCTTTTATAGAGTACTTGTTCCAGCACACGGAGGCTGTGTGTTCCATAGATGATACTGTGTGTTCCATACATGATACTGCTTTTAGCACAGAGAGACAGTGGCAGAGAGAGTGAAAGGAAGATACCTGTACATTGACCCCACAATCCTGGCATTGCAAATGCCACGCTTTACCAACTGAGCCATACAGAACCACAGAGAGGGGCGAGAATACATTTACACACAATATATTCAAATCGAGAAAAAAAATCTAAATTGCGTAACTAGTGCTATCTGTCACGCCCTGATCTGTTTCACCGGTCTTTGTGCTCATCTCCACCCCCCTGCAGGTGTCGCCCATCTTCCCCATTATCCCAAGTACTAATACCTGTGTTTTCTGGTTTGTCTGTTGCCAGTTTGTCTTGTTTGAAAAGCTTCGTTTGTCCTGTCAGCTCCTGTCTTTTCCCAGCCTCTCTTTTTCCTCACCCTCCTGGTTTTTGACCCTTGCCTGTCCTGACCCTGAACCCGCCCCTCCTGACCACTCTGCCTGAGCCTGCCTGTCGTCCTGTACCTTTGCCTCTGTTGCTGTAATAAACATTGTTACTTTGACACGGTCCGCATCTGGATCTTACCTTGTCCTGATAGTTATCACTACATTCAGGAGGTGTGTGTCACCGAGGCTAATAGTTTCTAAAATTGGTTTAGGTGAATAAAATGTTTTGGAGGGTAGCGTAACAACCACATTATACACTCTGATCTACTGGAGCCATTTATGATATCTTGTAACATCCTAATATGACACAGGCATGTTCCATATAGGGATTAATGACACGGAGGATATTGGGTACAGAAGTCTGGCTATGCACAGATAAAACATTCAAATCAAGGCAGCAGACTGCAATTACATTTTCTATAAGCCACTATGTCAAAACAAACAACTGTTCTGAATCACTGCACATGCACACTAACCCCCCCACAAAGACACAAAGGGCTTGAGCAATCATTCATGCACACTAACCCCTCACAAAGACACAAAGGGCTTGAGCAATCATTCATGCACACACACACACACGATGCACTGACAAATACAGGTCAGCAGAGAGCCTAGTCATTACTAAGCACACCCAGTGCATAACCTTCTCTGCCTCCCTCCTTCTCCCTCCTCCCCTTCCCACCCCCAAATCAGCAGTTGGTAAGACATGAGGACCCTGTGTAGGAAGTGAGCGGGCAGGGGCGCGACGGACTCGCCCTAGTTATCGGCCGAGCTGGCCATACAGCTTCTTCCTCAGCTGCTATGGCAACAGACAGATTATACGCTGTCAGGACTGTTTACTGCCCCCTAAAGCCAAAATAACGGTAATTAAAAATGGCACCGATTCGCCACTGATAACACCCATGTCCTCACAACAGTGACTGGCAATGACATCAAAACCAACTTGATATTTAAACAAGGATTATTGTGGATGGCATAGCACTAAACCAACCCAAAAAGATCCATTCAGGCTTTCACCTCTACCCTGAAATTCCAACTGCCTCAAAAGCTCTGCTGTTTCATACCAGCGTGATATGTAAATAAAGATATGTGAGAAGACAGAAAAGATTGCAGCAGCTTTAGCCCATATTCAACAGCAACAGGGAAATGTGAGCAGGCCACGGGAGGTGGGGGCCACTTGGGCACTAGAAAATGATTGTGTCTGGGGTGCATCTCTCCCCAGCCAGTATCAGATAGGGACCATCTGTTTCCCTGCACAGTTAGGAGACTGAGATATGACCTGCTCTTCAATATTCAGTATAGAGAGAGCGAGAGAGAGCGAAAGAGAGCAGGCGAGAGAGAGAGAGAGCAAGAGGAGACTCTGGGGCTACGACAGATTGCCATCCAAAGAGAAAGAGAGCTGTGCATCACATAGTGAATCCTCAAAAAGGTGCAGAGTAGTGAGAGTTATATAGAGTTGTGTGTCATGCTGCATCTATGGGAGGCCCAATCAGGCTCATGCACACACTCTTCTACTGTTATTCCACAGTGGGAACTGGAAACGCAAGTCACGAGTCAAGATATTTCAATTGCAGTTGGCGAGGATGACCTGATTACAATAACACAATCATTTATCACATTAAAATAATTCACATTATTTCATACAGATGGATTGCCCTGACACCGAGTGTATTCAACCATAAGACGGTTATGAATGAATCAAAACCAGAATATGATTGTCTTCTAGAGCGGGACAAGAAATGTAAACTACAGAGCCGTACTGATCATTGCAGTGTCACAGTACACAAATGTTTTAACTATACTACAGTGTTGCGGTACTCGAGTCCAGGATTCAAGTCATGATTTTCATGACTCGTCTCAGACTAAACCAGTGGTGACTCGGAAGCCACCAGTTGTAACTTTGTTGTCAGAAAATCTCTCTTTTGCATATTTCAACATGCTAGCTTAGGGGTTCCCATGACCCCATTTAGATTCCATGTGAAAAAATTACATAATTTAACAGCCAATGTTTATTTTTTATTTGCGGCTATGACAGTCAATGCAAATTAGTCTGACGTAATGTATCTTATCTCGCCACCACTAATGAGATGGGTGTGCTTGACGCATGTCGCGCCGGAGCTTCTCAAAGTCAGGAGGCGTGGTTGACAGTGCGCACCTCATCTCTGCTGTCACATCCAACCTGGATGGATATTTGGTTTTAATACAGACGAGAGCACTGAATCCAGCTTCACACAGATATGAAGGGTAGCATGACTTTTATGGTGCTTTAAAGACAACTGGGAACTCTAATAAAAAATATGGAGGTCAAATCATGACATCAGTGATCTTCAGGTCAGAAAGTCAGAACTTTAGAAAGAGACCAGAGTTCCCGAGTTGGAAGTCAGAGTTGGAAGTCCGAGTTGGATGACGGGTCAAAGCGATTTTTTCCAGTCAGAACATTTTTTTTTTTAGTTCCCAGTTGTCTTGAACGCACTGAAGTTGGATCCGAGTTCGTAGTTCCCAGTTCCCAGTTGTCTTGAACGCACTGAAGTTGGATCTGAGTTCGTAGTTCCCAGTTGTCTTGAACGCACTGAAGTTGGATCTGAGTTCGTAGTTCCGAGTTCCCAGTTGTTTTGAATGCGACATTAATGCTCAAAAGTATATATTATTCCCTTTGAGTCAAGAACCAAAAACACCTCTGTAGTGACCCGTGAATGCTTTCGGTCACATGACAGCTCAATCAGCTGTTCGATATCACTTACTGGCATGTCAACTGAGCCAGGATCACAGTCAAACTTATTGGGAATTAGGTCCCAAAGTGCTCTTCCAAGCGTTAGAGGTGAGCAGTCTGTGCTCAGCTCTTTTGCCGCCAGCTGTTCTCAGTGTATCATACAATGTGTCCATATGGCAGAGGGAGACACATTCATAGAATGCAGAGGTCTGCCCGCCGTCCCGCCATAGATGGAGCCCCATCTGTGCAAAAGCCCACCATTCAATCCCACGGAATCAGTTTTTCGTCAATCTTGCCACGCAGCACACTGAACATCCCCTGTGCCGTTTCATGCTCGAGAATTGTGAGACAGAACAATAAGTCCTCGTGAATACCATCCAACATGTTTAGTTGACTTTTGTTCATGTCTGGCCATCTCGGCCCTCACAGCTAACATCCTTTTGGAGAGCATAAGCTGAGTCGTTCAGTCAGTTTCCTCTTGATTGCTAGCAATAACACGAAGAATGTATGCCATCTGACAAAAGTATCGATAGGAGTTTCTAGGTCTCTGCCTCCCCACACATTGTTTTCACCATATCAATTGTGGCCGGTAATATCAAAGTCTCTGCAACAGTGTGTGGTTTCATAGCTTAGCGGCCCTAGACGTTCACCATGAGAATTATTTAAGTACAACACTCAAGTGCTCTCTGGTTGAATTATGTCCTTTAGATTTGAAAACTTTTCATTTAGATTTTTAAGATTTACCACATTACAATGATTTTGAGATACAAAATATGATATCGCCTTTGTATATATTTTATTTCTTCAGGATTTTGAAAATTCTCCCGCGACCCCATGTTCATATTAGGTGACCCCACATGGGGTCATTTGGGCAGCGCTGTCCTAGCTACAGCAAATAGCTAGCAAATGTTTAGGTAACTGGATGATCTATTTAGCCTTACAAAATGTGCAACAGTAACTACGTTTCCACAACAGCTGTGATGGAAACAAGAGGTTTTGGTACAATGTCATAAATGCAGAAAGATCATTTGTTTGTTCCACATGGTGGGATCTTTTTGTGTCTGTAAAATTAATAATGCAAGAAATGGCAGTGGAAATGCCTATAATATGCAAGTATTGATATAATTACTTTAGTCAACTTTTAGTGATACTTAAGTACATTGTATCCCTGGCTATTTAAAAAATAAAAATACAATTGTGCCATCTGGTTTAACATAAGGAATTTGAAATGATCTATACTTTTACTCAAGTATGACAACTTAGTAATTTTTCCACCACTACAGCATTTCTTTCACATGACCCATCGATTTAGACAAGTGTGTCTGTGTGCGTCATCTATTTTTATCATCTGGACACTTTGTTTCCCTGGGAATTTTCTTTATTGTAGGCTACTACCACTTTGAGTCTTTATCACATGACCTCATGTGAATCCTTAAAGAGAGGGGTGGGGCTGGCTAAAGAGGGTGTGAACATGCTGAATAGGAGAGCTCTCTAGTAGGAGAGCTCTCTAGTAGGTTCCAAAATAAGGCCCTTTTCTGAAAAGGGAGTTTACAAGTTTATCAACTTTCAAAGTATAATTACTTTCCCATTGTTCCTCTGCTGTGTATGATATACCATTGTGTAGCTCCGAGTCTCTACTTTAATCCAATGTAAAACACTGAAATTCAAATTGTGCTACATAAGACCGAATCCAGGTGGAGAGTCACATGTGGAATCATGTAATAACCAAAGAAAAGTGTTAAACAAATCCAAATATATTTTATATTTGAGCTTTGCACACTCTTGGCATTCTCTCAACCAGCTTCACCTGGAATGCTTTTCCAACAGTCTTGGAGTTCCCACATATGCTGAGCACTTGTGTTTTTCCTTCGCTCTGTGGTCCAACTCATCCCAAACCATCTGAATTGGGTTGAGGTCGGGTGATTGTGGAGGCCAGGTCATCTGATGCAGCATTCCATCACTCTCTTTATTGGTCAAATAGCCCTTACACAGCCTGGAGGTGTGTTTCTGTCATTGTCCTGTTGAAAAACAAATGTCAGTCCCACTAAGCGCAAACCAGATGGGATGGCGTATCGCTGCAGAATGCTGTGGTAGCCATGCTGGTTAAGTGTGCCTTGAATTCTACATAAATCACTGACAATGTCACCAGCAAAGCCCCCCCCCCCCTCCCCACAAATTCACACAGTCTCCTCTGAACAGTTGATGTTGAGATGTGTCTGTTACTTGAACTCTGTGAAGCATTTATTTGGGCTGCAATTTCTGAGGCTGGTAACTCTAATGAACTTATCCTCTGCAGCAGTGGTAACTCTGGGTCTTCCTTTCCTGTGGTGGTCCTCATGACAGCCAGATTCATCATAACGCTTGATGATTTTTGTGACTGCAACTGAAGAAACTTTCAAAGTTCTTGACATTTTTCGGGATTAACTGACCATGTCGGAAAGAAGATGGACTATAATTTCTCTTTGCTTATTTGAGGTGTACTTGCTATAATATAGACTTGGTCCTTTATAGGGCTATCTTCTGTAAACCACCCCTACCTTGTCACAACACATCTGATTGGCTCAAACGCATTAAGGAAAGAAATTCCACAAATTAACCTTTAACAAGGCACACCTGTTAATTGAAATGCATTCCAGGTGACTACCTCATGAAGCTGGTTGAGAGAATGCCAAGAGATTGCAAAGCTGTCATCAGGGCATTCAGAGGCCACAAAAGGTGGAAAGGAAATCTAAATCCAAGCCCAGTCCATTTCATTAGTCCAGGACCTGTCTGCTAGGCTGAGAGAGAGACGCAAGGAATACATTCCAATCAGACAGTTCATTGGAGTAAAATTGGATCAAGTCTCAGTTCCGCTTCCCGGCAGTGCTGTGGGTATGGAAGGGAACGCAAAGCATGGAATTCAGAAGCCCTAATTAAAGCTACAAAAAGCCTTCCCAGTTGAAGGAGGAGAGCTCCCTGCTTTGAGAAGGAAAAAACCATCAGCTCACTAGGCTACATACAGTGATGCCCAATACAATCTATACTCTACTTTCCCCAAGTAACTGTTCTTCTCTATGAAGTAACAATACAAGTTGCCATTGGCAATGGGCTACATGGACACTGAAAAGACAATTCAAAGGGGCGAAATAAAGCTTCTGTCAATAACTGTTCTATGGATGTCCATGTGTGTGGAGTGTAGGTGTATATATGAATGGGAGTGTAGGTGTATATATGAATGGGAGTGTAGGTGTGTATATATGAATGGGAGTGTAGGTGTATATATGAATGGGAGTGTAGGTGTATATATGAATGGGAGTGTAGGTGTATATATGAATGGGAGTGTAGGTGTATATATGAATGGGAGTGTAGGTGTATATATGAATGGGAGTGTAGGTGTATATATGAATGGGAGTGTAGGTGTATATGTGAATGGAAGTGTAGGTGTATATATGAATGGAAGTGTAGGTGTATATATGAATGGAAGTGTAGGTGTATATATGAATGGAAGTGTAGGTGTATATGTGAATGGGAGTGTAGGTGTATATGTGAATGGGAGTGTAGGTGTATATATGAATGGGAGTGTAGGTGTATATATGAATGGGAGTGTGAGAGATGGTGAATATGAATATGTGTACGACGGTGGGAGAGAATGGGTGTGTGGATGCACAGGGTATATGTTGGGGGGGGGGGGGTGAATGAGAATGGATGAGTAAGTTGATGGATGGATGGATGGGTGTCAGAGGTAGGGAGGGTGGGAAGGATCGGAGGTAGGGACTAGAGGTCGACTGATTAATTAGAGACGATTTCAAGTTTTCATAATCGGTAATTGGCCTTTTTGGACGCCGATTACGGCCAATTACAAGCTTGGCTTGGGTGGGCAAGAATAGGATGTAGGGACTAGCTTAGCTTGCGTGGGCAGGGATGCAAGCTTAGTTTGGGTGGAGTAAAAGGGGGAGAAAATTCTAAATGCACTGAGTGTACAATTTTTTAAAAATAATTCCTCAATTTAGCTGACAGATAGTTAATCCAGAGATTCTAACCTTTGCCCGGATTCGGCAGTCCCGTCCAGATCATCACGGCATTTGTAGTTCTTTATGATAGCCACATCAGCAGCTAATTAGCATTTCATATTGGGGTGGGGGGGGGGGGAATACAGGCAAATGCATTGATAAAAGTCACTTTGCCCTAGAAAGATTTACACGGATTGCAAAACGTTATGCGTTTAGAAACACAGCCCTTTTTTAAAAAGTGTTTCTAAAATCCCCTATGGGAACAATTAAATGGTAGAAAAACGATTGGAACCATTTCCTTGTTATGGGTATTATGACTCATACTGTGGAACTCTATTTGATTTTTTTCGAAATAACTCATGACCTACAGCAGGGGTCTTCAACAGGTCAATTGCATGTACTCAAACTGTCATAAACAAATCTCAAATGAATCAGACAACGCAAGCTCCCAGCTACTATCTGTCTAATCAACACAACATTGATATTATCCTACCCCTGGTCAGCCCCTATTGGCTTAAAAAAAATACAAAATAACACAATATCTGCCAATTAATTTCCAGCAATATTGCCCCTGTCTGTCTGTCTGTGTGGTGCGTGCGTTTGTCTATCACTCTGTGTGTAGCCAGTTGATGTGATAACCATCTTGTGGGTTGACAGAAATACCTTCCCCAAAACCTTCTCAATTAAATGTTAACTGCAAAGTAGGCTTACCTGGAAGAAGTATATCATGAGTGAGAACAGTATATATATATATTGTATCTATTTGTTATTTGCAAACTTTGCCATGAAATGAGCAGCAAAAGTACAGAATCATTGCTAGACCTGCACATTAGACATCACACTCCTCACTTGCTACTGTAGATGCGCAATTAAAGTGCCAGAAGCGCAATTAATGGGGAATTTAAATTTGTTAGTGTTCTTCCAGACCTTTAAGATTTTTCTCCTGATGTGATTTAAGCATTGACATGGACTAAGAACATCTCAATTGTTTTTTGTCTAAAAATAAATCAATATCTAAAACCAGGAAAAATAAGGTGACAAAACAATTTGGGAAAATATAAAACAACATTTTATTGGGCCACCCTTAGAGTTGTTTATTTACCAGTTCTTTTGACAGAAAACAGCACTACTTTATATTGTACACTAAGGACACAGGGAAGAGGAGAAGAATGTGCCTATTTGCAGCTAGAAAAGTAGCTCTCGTGCTAGAAAAGGTTGGAACCCCTGATCTACAGCAATGCTTTAAAGTCGACGACAAAACATATCAGATACTTAGGATGCGTAATAAGTGACAACAAACAACAAATACAACTTTATCCCGTTACTAAACAATTTGAAAGCAGATGTAATTAAAATGGGAAATTTTCCCAAAATTCTTAAAGTAGAAAATATCTCTTCAGAATGGCATGGCTCCCAAAGTGTATTTATTTATTCCTCGGTAATACCAATTACCCCAATGAAGACATTCTTTAAGAAAGTATACTTGGTCATAACAGACTGTATATGTGACTCGTTTCAGGAAACTAGGCGTATGTCGCACGCCACTACTTCACAGGAGAGCCATTTTTTGGCAGAAATGCCTTCTGGAACATGTGAACTTTCATGTGCTTTAATAACAAACCTGTATTCTATCCATAAATTAGAAGAATTTTTTTTTTCAATTATGAGCCTAGTTGGTTTAGCCATGGAAGACAGGAACCTTCCCGCTAGCCATGATTGGCTGAGATAATGGATGAGCTGGACATGACGGGAGATGAGCTTGGATTGGTCTGCAATGTAGCATGTTTCTGTCTATAACATGAGTTGTTCAGTACGTGTTGACAGTCCTTTCTACTGCGCCGTTTTTTAAAGATATAACGTTTGCCATCGAGAACGATAAAAGCTTTGATATTTTTCTCAACAATATTGATAACCTGAATTTAGCAGGCGCTGTCGACAGATCAGTTGGAAAAAGTGATGGGCTACTTTCAGCACACAACACGGTCAGAGTGAACCGGAGTGACTTGACACAATGCCGGCCAAACAAGATACAGCTACAAACTAAACGGAGTTAAATGATTCCAGTCTGCCGTGAAGCGTTCATCCATGTATATGGGCAAGAGTCTAGCTACATTTTCAGATACGTTTCATTTTTATTAGTTAGCTAGGAAACATTGCTTGCTGGCTAGCTAGCTATGATCTGTGTAGTAATATTATTTGAATCAGAAAGCCATTTGCATTGCTAGTTGAACCTAGTTTGTTAGCGTTAGCTACCTGCAGATTCATACTACAGCTATGACAACGTTTGAACTTGGTAGTAGTATGAGTTTGGATTATGCCGGGTCATTGTTTAGCTAGGTAGCTATCTACATGTCTAAACAAAAGACTCCACATTGGCCGGATTATTACATGACCCATCAAATTAACCAGGTGTGTCTGGGGGGTGATTACGGCCATCTATTGTATTTCATGAAGATGTGTACATGTCTTGACAATAGTGACCCATCCACTTAGCTAGGTGTGGCTTGGGGGTAGTTATAGCGGTAATAATGGTAAAATATTCATAAAAACTTTCTGTTTTTGATATTGCTACTATGCAAGTAACCACTACAATGTACCGTTTACACCTTCTGTATCCTGTGCAAGTCACAAATAAATGTTGATTTTATTTGATATAGGTGCTTACCACATTGCCTCACATGTGAATCCTTAAAGAGATGGGTGAGGCTAATGCTTAAGAGAGTGTGAAGGATGCCAAATGGGTGTAGACAAAGAAGAGCTCTCCAGTAGGTACCAAAACATTCAAGGGCCATTTTCTCAGAAGAAGGGTTACAAGTTAATTCACTTTCAAAGCAGAATTATGTCCCATTGTTCCTCAACTGCAGTGTATGATATAACATTTTGTAGTTCGGAGTCTCTACTTTCATCCAATGTAAAAAACACAATTTCAAATTTTGCTACATAAGACCGAATCGAGGAGGACGGTCACAGATGGGCAAATAAAACTCATATGGAATAAAAAAGGAAAGTTTCACATCTTCCTAAGTCTGAGGCTGGTTATAGGGTTGAATATTTTCCCGGTATTTTAGAAATGTTCCTTACCGAGAATAAATCACTTTTCTCCCGGATAGCCCGATATTTCCCGCCAAAATCGGAAGAGCCATTCGAAAGCATTATAAAGCATTATAAAGCATATAAGTGTCTGGATTTTATTAGAGCTTTGATCAACATGACAATTCTAAACTGATGCTACCTGAGCCTGATGAGCCCTATATTAAATACATTCAATGAGAACCTACATTAACATTTAATAAGCCCAAAAAAGCCTATATGATTGTGCCGTTATCCAATACATAGCCTACATATATGATATGGGCTACTGCACATTGCACATGACAGAAAAAGCCCATAGATATAGCCCATAGCTATATGCTATCTTTGGTAAATAAAGGAAACTAGCTCCAGCAGGCTAATCTTTTTTGGGTGTAAACTGCATTACTGTACTGTATTATATGGACAGGAAGTACACACATCGTTCAAACCATGATAAAGCAGAAGAGAACATGCCATTCTGGTGCAGCACATGCGGCCTACGAAGTTACAAGTGTATAGGCTAGCGAATTTGATTTTAATTTTGAAATATAATAGGGCCTATTTATAATTAGTAGGCTGACGCATATATAGCCTACCTTTCATAATATTTCCCCTAATGTTATTAGCCTACCTCCTCTTTCTCTATTGTTGCTTCATTCATTCCCTGCTATCAACAGTTAAATGAAATACGTTTCGTTGTCCTTATCTTCATCATTCTAATGACATCCTTGAATAATATAGGACTAGAATTAGATGCAGAATGCTTTCACTTCTCTTCAATAAGATTGAATGGTTATGGGTCTGAATAAATAACTGCTATATCCTACAGCCGTTCGCTCTTCTTTCAAACTACGCGTGAGTTCTATTGGCTGCTGTATTTAACATTCAGCAACAAACAAAAAGAGTGATTGTGTTCCACTTCGAATAATCTATTGGTTTAAGAAATACTAAAATAAATAAATAAATGTCCAGCAAGCTATTCCAGTCTACCTTTTCCTGCATGGGATTCCAAGAGCTAAGGATCATTTTAAAAGGAGAGGCCAGCGGAGCTCAGGTGCTTGCGTATTGTGCAAGAGACAAAGCCTATGTTAGAAGCTTATTATGTAATAACCAATCATTAATTAGCTACAGTATATACAGTGCATTCAGAAAGTATTCAGAACCCTAGACTTCATCTACATTTTGTTACGTTACAGCCTTATTCTAAAATGGGTTAAATAGTTTCCCCCCCTCATCAATCTACACACAATACCCCATAATGACAAAGCAAAAACAGGTTTGTAGAATTTTTTGCATAAGTATTCAGACCCTTTACTCAGTACTTTGTTGAAGCCCCTAAGGCAGCGATTACAGCCTTGAGTCTTCTTGGGTATGAGGCTACAAGTTCGGCACTCCTGGTTTGTCTTGGCTGTGTGCTTAGGTTCGTTGTCATGATGGAATGTGAACCTTCGCCCCAGTCTGAGGTCCTGAGCACTCTGGAACAGGTTTCATCAAGGATCTCCCTGTACTTTGCCATGTTTATCTTTCCCTCGAGCCAGACTAGTCTCCCAGTTCCTGCCACTGAAAAACATCCCCACAGCATGATGCTGTCACCACCATGCTTCCCCGTAGGGATGGTGCCAGGTTTCCACCAGGTGTGACACTTGGCATTCAGGCCAAAGAGTTCAATCTAGATTTCATCAGACCAGAGAATCTTGTTTCTCACGGTCAGAGTCCTTTAGGTGCCTTTTGGCAAACTCCAAGAGGGCTGTCATGTGCCCTTCACTGAAGAGTGGCTTCTGTCTGGCCTTTCTACCATAAAAGCCTGATTGGTGGAGTGCTGCAGAGATGGTTGTCCTTCTGGAAGGTTTTCCCATCTTGACAGAGGAACTTTGTAGCTCTGTAAAAGTGACCTTACAGAGCCTTGGTCACCTCCCGAACGGAGAGAGGTGAGGAGAACAGAGAGAGGTGAGGAGAGATGAACGGAGAGGAGAACGGAGGAGGTGAGGAGAGGAGAACGGAGGAGGTGATGAGAGGAGAACGGAGAGAGGTGAGGAGAACGGAGGAGGTGAGGAGAGGAGAACGAAGAGAGGTGAGGAGAACAGAGAGAGGTGAGGAGATATGAACGGAGAGGAGAACGGAGGGAGGTGAGGACAAGAGAACAGAGAGAGGTGAGGAGAGGAGAACAGAGAGAGGTGAGAGAAAATCTAGAAGAGAAATCTCCGTGCCCTCTGCGGTCTGTCACCTGTCGGTGGCAGCGGGCGGGGCTCCACCACACATCACTCTCTCCCGTTCTCTCTCTCTAGCCACGGCCGAATCAAAGTGACTGAAGTAGTCCTAACAACAACCAAACGCTACCTTCACACCTGTCACTGTATCACAGTCTGTCACATCTGACCCTTTCAGAAGGGATTTCAGCTATGAGAGAGTCCACGGGTGGGGTGATCCGGCAAGTCTATTCTGTCAACTTGCCATCCGACAGCTGATGAGAAAAATAACAAAACATTTAAAAAGAGGAAACAAATGACAAGAATGGGCATTTCTGCTGCGGGGAGTGAGAAGTATGAGATTCCTGCGTATTCTTCAGTTTAATTTCTCTTTGTGTGTTGATCTCTCACCATCTTATCACATTGTCAGTACAGAATGTACTAAATTAAATCCAGGCCCCAGAATCAATCCTCCACAGTAGAGTAAGGATCAGTTTGTTCAGTGAGGCAGCAGAGAACAAACCCATGGCAGAAACAATTGGGGCCTTGTGGCCTGGAGGTAAGGCGAGTGTGGTGTGTGTGAAAGTGTGCGTGTTTGGCTCTCTGTGTGGGTGTGTTTACTATATGTGTGTGTTTGGCTCTCTGTGTGTGTGTGTTTACTATATGTGTGTGTTTGGCTCTCTGTGTGTGTGTGGGTGGTCTGGCTGGCAGCTGCTCCGGCCGTGGCAGTAATGCGTTCTGTCGTCACACCTAGAGCTCTTTCCCCTCCTCTTATCATCCTCACAGGAAGGGCTGCTGTCGCGGGAGCTAAAATTAGTATCGCACTCTGATAGGCCGTAGGAGAAATGCACTCGGCCCGAAAAGGGCTCCATTCAGGCGACGCCGTGTTTCTTTTTCCTTGGTAGAAACTGACAGCGTAACAAAGAAAAAGGCACACGTGCACATACACACTAACCCCCCCCCTACTTCTCTCCTGCTGACTGCGATTCAAAATGGGCCGTAGGCTCTGTTTTCCATGGAAACCACCCACCAATTCATAACAATCAATGAAGTTATCCGATGAAGGAATCTAGATGTTGTTGGGCCTCAAAATTGCTGAGTAGTGAAAAGAAAAACCTACAGTGTATTCGGAAAGTATTCTGACCCCTTGACTTGTTCCACATTTCGTTAGGTTACAGCCTTATTCTAAAAATGACCCCTCATCAATATACACACACACACACAATACCCCATAATGACAAAGTGAAAACAGGTTTAGACATTTTTGGAAATAGTCAATTCAATGGTACATTCAATTGATTGGACAGGATTTGGGAAGGCTCACACCTGTCTATATAAAGGTCCCACAGCTGACAGTGCGTGTCAGAGCAAAAACCAAGCCATGAGATCGAAGGAATTGTCAGGACTGAGGCAAAGATGAACAGAGCAAAGTACAGAGAGATCCTTGATGAAAACCTGCTCCAGAGCCCTCAGGACCTCAGACTGGGGAGAAGGTTCACCTTCCAACAAAACAACGACCCTAAGCACACAGCCAAGAAAATGCAGGGGTGGCTTCGAGAAAAGTCTCTGAATGTCCTTGAGTGTCCCAGCCGCCAGAGCCTGATCAAACATCTCTGAAAAGTACTGAAAATAGCTGTGCAGTGACACTCCCCATCCAACCTGACAGGGCTTGAGAAGATTTGCAGAGAAGAATGGGAGAAACTCCCAAATACAGGTGTGCCAAGCTTCATACCCAAGCAGACTCGAGGCTGTAATCGCTGCCAAAGGTGCTTCAACAAAGTACTGAGTAACGGGTCTGAATACTTATGTCAATGTATATTTTAGTTTAATAATTTATCAATTTGCAAAAGATTATAAAAACCTGTTTTTGCTTTGTCATTGTGGGGTATTTTGTATAGATTGATGTGGGGGAAAAAACAATTTAATCCATTTTAGAATAAGGCTGTAACGTAACAAAATGTGGAAGTAGTCAAGGGATCGGAATACTGTCTTAATGTCCTGTATCTAAAGGTTTGCGTTTTACTTGAGGTTTTTGAACCACTCTTGAACTCCATTACACATGTGCTCACAGTAATCAAAATGAGTGATTGCGGGGCCAGGTGATCCAGTGACTCATGACTAATACTGCCTTTCTACATGAAAACGACCAATTTCACAGAGAAATTGCCCCGTAACAACCGTGACTGACATCTAATACCTCAAGTCAAATTGGGTCTCCGACCCTCCAGTGATGTATATTGCTTGTTGGCAAAACCAGCCATCTTCGTAGAGAGCAACTACCTTTCAAATGCTATGCAGCAAGCAAGCTGCTTATACAATTAAAACCGGTCACTGGCTGAATCGCTTTTGGTGATGAGACTTAACTTGAAAAAGGGCATTCTGACCCCGTCCAGTGGTATAACAGAGCACAGGATTAAGTGTGTGTGTCTGTGTGTAACATGTTTTCATGTGTATCTGAGCTATTCCTCGTACAAGCAGAAATACAATCGCTATGACGCGTTTTGCATCATATGAACATACGATACTCCAGAGAGCCAGCGAAGCGAGGGAACGCATCCAAATGATGACAGCACATCGCTAATACCAATTAACGACAACCTGTGAACCATCTACCCCAGCTTTTTCAATTGAAACTCAGCCCACTCAATGAGGAGGAGGGGGAGAAAGCTGGAAATGGCCAAATCATGCCTTACCTTCGATCATGCTATTCAAGTCAATCTCTTCGTCCTCTTCTTTGACTCGCAGATATTTAGTTGTGAGTCTGGAGAGAAGAGAAAGAGAGAGAGAGGGGGAAAGAGAGAAAAAGAAATAAAGAAAGAGAAAAAGGAGAGAGAGAGAGAGAGAGAGAGAGAGAGAAAGAGAGAAAAAGAGAAAGAAAGCAAATATTATTTTACAGAGGAAGCAATTCACTTACAGGGCCAGCTTTGAAGAGGACCTGCTTTTAGGTCATAACAAAGGAGTGAATATACCCCTGGGATGGCTTACATCAAAGTACAGTATATCGCCATGATGAGAAGGCCTTACCAAGAAAACCTTCCAAAATGACTTATTCAAGGCAGGGGTTGGAGCACTTAACAAAACAAGCAGATTGATTTCTTTTAGCTCACTTTAATCCATTGTCCAGGATAAAAACCTGACTGGCGTTTCGACATCAAGCTGACGTTTCCCTCAGAGTGACCTGACCATGGCACTTAGCTCCTATGTATAGCCTAGTGGCCCATTGAGACAATAATAAGAAAATAATAATAATAATAATAATAATAATAATAATAATAATAATATGTTTAGGTAAATGGCACAAAATAATACTAATAAAAAAGTACATAGGTGATATTTGGGTGTCAGTGAATCTGGAGAGACACAGAGACCCTCAAAATCAAGGCAACAACACTATAGAATGAGGACAGAGAAATATCCTTGTTTAGCCCCACAGTGGTCACCAACATTTTCTGAGTCAAGATCACTTTGAGTCAAAATGCAAGCCGAGATCTACCGCTCTGATTTTTATAACATGACTTAAAAAAATATAAGCCTATGCAAAATTAACCAATTATAAACAGTACTGTAACAATGATGTTTGTGCAGTAAGCTATAGGTCCAATACATTTTCACAGCATACTGGCTTTGCTGGAATTTACCTGTCAATGCATTGTTTGGGGATTTAAAAAAAAGTATATTTCAAAATTTGAGGTAGGCTATATGATCACACCGGTAATAGATCCATTGTTGTATTACTTATTACACAGCTGAATGAGCATACATTTAAATAATTCGCTTTTTATTTTACTGGGCTGGTGGTGACTGCATCTGATGGTCCGTCTCAGCGGAGGGAGAGCGCAGCAGACTGAGGGTCCGCCTCTCAACATCCCTCCGCTCTCCCTTTCCTCCACTGACACTGACCAAAAAGGGACACCGTCTTCCAGCTGATGGCGAAACTCGATTAGCACCGCATGATTTCTGCCTCACGCACAAATTCATGTTGTTACTCCGATGAACAGAGAAAGTGAAATATTCCTCGATATTAAAAAAGACCCAAGCCGCTAATAATAACACAAGTCTACAGAGACACGTTCCTACTAATTCATTACTGCTGCAGTGCTTGTTGTAGCGCTGAGTGGAAATAGGAAGAACGGGAATTTTATGGTTTATAAAAGTGTTGACAATGCTGAGTAAGAACTTAAACATGAACTCACTCATAAAAACAGCAGCTCTTTGCTGAAATGCCTTGGAGATCGACAATCGCGATCGACTTGACCACTGGTCTAAGGAGTACTGCCAGATCTATAATTATTTTTCTGAGGTCTTGGCTGATTGCTTTTGATTTTCCCATGATGTCAAGCTAAGAGGCACTGAGTTTGAAGGTAGGCCTTGAAATACATCCACAGGTACACCTCCAATTGACTCAAATGATGTCAATTAGACTATCAGAAGCTTCTAAAGCCATGACATTATTTTACAAGCTGTTTAAAGGCAAAGTCAACTTAGTGTATGTAAACTTCTGACCCACTGGAATTGTGATACAGTGAATTATAAGTGAAATAAGGAATTGTCCGTAGAGCTCCGAGACAGGATTGTGTCCAGACAAAGATCTGTGGAAGGGTACCAAAACATTTCCGAAGCATTGATAGCATTGATAGTCCTCAAGAACACAGTGGCCTCCATCATTCTTAAATTGAATAAGTTTGACTTTTCCTAGAGCTGGCAGCCCGGCCAAACTGAGCAATCAGGAGAGAAGGGCCTTGGTTAGGAAGGTGACCAAGAACCCGAAAAAGCTCCAGAGTTCCTCTGTGGAGGTGGGAGAATCTTCCAGAAGGAGAACCATCTCTGCAGCACTCGGAAGTCACTCCTCAGTAAAAGACACATGACAGCCCACATGGAGTTTGCCAAAAGGCACCTAAAGACTCTCAGACCATGAGAAACAAGATTCTCTGGTCTGATAAAATCAAGATTGAACTCTTTGGCCTGAATGCCAAGCATCACGTCTGGAGGAAATCTGGCACCATACCTATGGCAAAGCATGGTGGAAGTAGCATCATGCTGTGGAGATGTTTTTCAGTGCAACGGACTGGGAGACTAGTCAGGATCGAGGGGAAGATAAGAGAAAAGTACAGAGGGATTGATGAAACCTGCTCCAGAGCACTCACGACCTCAGACTGGGGAGAAGGTTCACCTTCCAACAGGACAACAACCCTAAGCACACAGCAAAGACAACGCATGAGTGTCTCTGAATGTCCTCGAGTGGCCCAGCCAGAGCACGGTCTTGAACCCAATCTAACATCTCTGGAGAGACCTGAAAATAGCCTGTGCAGTGACGCTCCCCTTCCAACCAAGACAGAGCTTGAGAGGATCTGCAGAGAAGAATGAAGAGAAGAAACTCCCCAAATACAGGTGGGCCAAGCTTGTAGCGTCACACCCAAGAAGACTTGAGTCTGTGATCACTGTGAAAGGTGCTTCAACAAAGTACTGAGTAAAGAGTCTGAATACTTACAGTACCAGTCAAAAGTTTGGACACACCTACTCATTCAAGGGTTTTTCTTTATTTTTTATGTTTCCTACACTGTAGAATAATCGTGAATACATCAAAACTTTGAAATAACACATGTGGAATCATGTAGTAACCAAATAAAGTGTTAAATCAAAATACATTTTATATTGACGACTCTTGGCATTTACGTAGTGCTTATGAAGCCTTTATAAGATGGACATGGTTTAAAGTGGGACAGTTTTCTCAACGAGAAAGACCTGGACCAAGGTGTCTGTGGACAAACTACAGCAACACATCATTCAGGTGCACGCTTTCAAAAAGTTACGGCTACTGCAAAATTCTCTCGTCTTGTCATTTAGCTGCGAAACGTCTTCAATTACATGCTCAGAGGCAGTAGAATGAATGCATGATGCCTGGCCTGAATATATCTGGTGGCGCGATTGAGATTAGAGGGCCGCATCACTGTAGCATAACTAGAAAGGACACGGCTATGTACACATGATGACATTGACTTAAATAGGAATGTCTGTCTTAGTAAATCTATGGAGCATAACTCTATGGAGCATAACTTTGAATGCGTATCCTCCAAAAGGCATAACACCTGTCTGCTCCACTTCGGAGAAGTTCCCTCATTGTCATCTCCTGTCAGACAGTGATTTAAAGGAGATTATACTGAGCCTCTGCCCTTCTTCCTGGATGACGTTACTTCTACAAGAGGATATTGACAGATCTAGAAGCAGTCAGAGACCATAACTGAATCCCCAATCAAATCTACTGCAAATGTCACACAGAAAAGGAAATGTTAAACCCTGCTGTTTGTAGGTAGATCATTTCTGAAAATGATGTGAAAATAATTGTTGGACTGCTATCTCCTATGTAAACATGCAGTGCAAACTATTGAGAACCACTGAAAGGATTTTAATTCAGACCTTCAGACTACTGTATTGCCACCTCTTCTAGTGTGGGACTTACGTCTTCAATAATAAAGTGAGATAGTGAAAATATTTTATCGTTTGAATTGGTTACTTAATCCCAAAAGATTTTAGAGTGGCCTAACCTTAAATTCCCACAGTAAGAAATAACATTTTGAGTTGGCCAATTAATGTGCAGAAATTGCATGATGACTCATCCTGAATTTAATTCCGCTACAATATCGACCGCTCCATACATTTAGTCTGAAAACTGTTGTCCCGAAGTCGTTTGTGCTAATGCCAAAAGTGGAGTTGGACCAGAGCGATATGGCCTGGGTAGTCAGGCTCGTGCAGAAAAGCCATATACTGGCTTTGAGAATGGCCTGACTGTCAAAATGTCCCGTACAAATGTTTTGTAGTCAGTGTGCAGTATGACATGCAATGCTCTGAAAGAAGAGTTGGCTACAGCACATACAGTACAACAGTGGTCACCAAACCGGTCGAACGCATTCTCTCCATAATTTCTATTAAAAAAAAAACCACACCTGTTACAGATACAGGTATCCTGTGTGTATTTCTTTTCTCTCCTTCTCCCCTTACAGGTGACAATCATCATTCCCCAATCACATCCCCTTTCCCTTGGTTTAAAAACCCATTCAGTTGTTTTCTCTGTGTCTCAATCTCTCTCTTTGAGCTCTCGTTTGTTTACTCCTACATGTCACTTTGTCCCACTTGTGAGTATTGTTTTGGTTATGGTGTTTGACTGTTTGTTTGATGGTGGGAAAAGGGGGTACCAAGACATGTCGCCCATGGGCATACACAACCCGTAGGAATAATTTGTCTAAATACCCTAGTTAGAACTGGGCGGACCACCCACTGTATTTTATTGGTTAGTTAGCTAGCTGTTGTTGAAGCAGGTAGACTAGCTTAGCTTTGTTTTTGAATACTTGTGATTTTTTTCCTTGGGTCCAGCTCAGCCCCTTTTCCTGCCCCCCCTTTACCGTGTGTTTAAAAATAAACCATGAGTGTTTTACGGTAATTTAGTTGTGGTTTTTCGTTCTCACTGTTACTTTTTCACTATTATACTTTGCATGAGTTATGCTACGGGTCTCGTTGCCTTCCCCCCTAGACTGCAGGGCCAAAGGGATTCGTAACAGAAGTGGGGGCTCGTCCGGAATCTGTCTTTACGGACACCCATGCCGCTCGTGTTATAGTGGTCTAGTTCAGTGTTGAGCGTCATAGCTTATGTAGCATTAGTGTTTGCAATTTGTTGGCTATTGTGTAGTTGTTCAAAATTGATACTTTTGATTTGAATTCCTTTTTGGATAACCCTACGAGGGAGGTTTTCGACAAATGTCGTCGAGTTGATTTACTGACCTTGGCTGACCATTATTCTGTATTGATTCCGCAGAGTTAAGTTAAAGCGGAGGTTAAGCAACTAGTGTTAAATGTTTTGTTGGAAGAGCAGGTGCTTGTGTTACCGCTGCCTGAGCCTACTACCCCTGTAGGGGATGTTGCTGCTCCTCTAAGCCCGTTGGTGTCTGAGAACGAGGGCGAGGCTAAAGCTTTAGACACGTTTTGATCCCCTCTCCCCACAGTCAACCGGTGATGCCAGGATGTCCGTTCAATACAGTTCCAACTGGAGACGGAAGAGAGAGCCGATACAGCCTTGCTTACTTATTTAGCACTGTTGGCGGTAGGTGCACTTGATTCGGCTTGCTTTTGGACTCAGAAACTGATCTTGACTGAGGAAAGATTGGTGAGCCCTGCAGTACAGGTATGAGACAAGACTACTTCAGATTAGAGGTCGACCGATTATGAATTTTCAAATGCCGATACCGATTATTGGAGGACCAAAAAAAAGGCAGATGCCTATTAAATCGGCCAATTTTTATTTTATTTATTTGCAATAATGACAATTACAACAATACTGAATGAACACTTATTTTAACTTAATATAATACAAAAATAGAAATAATAATGAAACGTTCAATTTGGTTTAAATAATGCAAAAACAAAGTGTTGGAGAAGAAAGTAAAAGTGCAATATGTGCCATGTAAGAAAGCTAAAGTTTAAGTTCCTTGCTCAGAACATGAGAACATATGAAAGCTGGTGGTTCCTTTTAACATGAGTCTTCAATATTCCCAGGTAATAAGTTTTAAGTTGTAGCTATTATAGGAATTATAGGACTATTTCTCTCTATATCATTTGTATTTCATTAACCTTTGACTATTGGATGTTCTTATTGGCACTTTAGTATTGCCAGTGTAACAGTATAGCTTCAGTCCCTCTCCTCGCTCCTACCTGGGCTTGAACCAGGAACACATCGACAACAGCCACCCTCGAAGCAGCGTTAGCAGGCAATACTAATGCATGGCATTACCTATGCAGAGCAAGGGGAACAACCACTCCAAGTCTCAGCGCGAGTGATGTTTGAAACGCTATTAACGCGCACCCCGCTAACTAGCTAACCATTTCACATCGGTTACACCAGCCTAATCTCGGGAGTTGATAGGCTTGAAGTCATAAACAATGCAATTCTTGAAGCACAATGAGGAGCTGCTGGCAAAACGCACAAAAGTGCTGTTTGAAAGAATGCTTACGAGCCTGCTGGTGCCTACCACCGCTCAGTCAGACTGCTCTATAAAATCATAGACTTAATTATAACCTAATAACACACAGAAATACGAACCTTAGGTCATAAATATGGTCAAATCCGGAAAATATCATCTCAAAAACAAGATGATTATTCTTTCAGTGAAATACAAAACCGTTACGTATTTTATCTAATGGGTGGCATCCATAAGTCTAAATATTCCTGTTACATTGCACAACCTTCAATGTTATGTCATAATTACGTAAAATTCTGGCAAATTAGGCGGCCCAAACTGTTGCATATACACTGACTGCGTGCAATGAACGCGATATTGCCTGCTAACCTGGATTTCTTTTAGCTAAATATGCAGGTTTAAAAATATATACTTTGTGTATTGATTTTAAGAAAGGCATTGATGCTTATAGTTGGGTACAGTCGTGCAATGACTGTGCTTTTATCGCAAATACACTTTTGATAAATCATCCCCCTGCGTTGCATCGATTATATACAACGCAGGAAACGCTAGATAAACTAGTAATATCATCAGCCATGTGTAGTTAACTAGTGATTATGATTGATTGTTTTTTTATAAGATAAGTTTAATGCTAGCTAGCAACTTACCTTGGCTTACTGCATTCGCGTAACAGGCAGTCTCCTCGTGGAGTGCAATGTAATCAGGTGGTTAGAGCGTTGGACTAGTTAACTGTAAGGTTGCAAGATTGAATCCCCCGAGCTGACAAGGTGAAAATCTGTCGTTCTGCCCCTGAACAAGGCAGTTAACCCACCGTTCCTAGGCCGTCATTGAAAATAAGAATGTGTTCTTAACCGACTTGCCTAGTTAAATAAAGATTAAATAAAAGGTGTAAAAAATGTTTGTTTTTTAAAATAATAATAAATAAAATTGAAATCGCCCAAATCCAAAAATACCGATTTCCGATTGTTATGAAAACTTGAAATCGGCCCTAATTAATCGGTCGACCTCTACTTAAGATTATGACACTACATACAGTACCAGTCAAAGGTTTGGACACACCTACTCATTCTAGGGTTTTTCTTTATTTTTACAATTTTCTTCTATTCTGTAGAATAATAGTGAAGACAGCAACACTATGAAATAAAAAATATGGAATCATGTGGTAACCAGAAAAGTGTTAAACAAATCAAAATATATTTTATATTTGAGATTCTTCAAAGTAGCTACCCTTTGCCTTGATGACAGCTTTGCACACTCTTGGTATTCTCTCAACTAGCTTCATGAGGTAGTCACCTGGAATGCATTTCAAGCAACAGGTGTGCCTTGTTAAAAGTAAATTGTGGAATTTCTTTCCTTCTTAATCTGTTTGAGCCAATCAGTTGTGTTGTGACAAGGTAGGGTGGTATACAGAAGACAGCCCTATTTTGTAAAAGACCAAGTCCATATTATGGCAAGAACAGCTCAAATAAGCAAAGAGAAATAACATTCCATCATTACTTTAAGACATTAAGGTCAGTTGATACGGAAAATGTCAAGAACGTTTCCTCAAGTGCAGTCCCAAAAACCATGAAGCACTATGATGAAACTGGCTCTCATCAGAGTATAAGATCACTAGAGTTAGCAGCTTCAGAAATTGCAGCCTAAATAAATGCTTCACAGAGTTCAACTAACAGACACAGCTCAACATCAAATGTTCAGAGGAGATTGCATGAGTCAGGCCTTCATGGTCAAATTGCTGCAAAGAAACCACTACTAAAAGGACACCAATAAGAAGAGACTTTCTTGGGCCAATAAGCACGAGCAATGGACATTAGACCTGTGGATATCTGTCCTTTCGTCTGATGAGTCCAAATTTGAGATTTTTGATTCCAACCCCTGTGTCTTTGTGAGACGCAGAGTAGGTGAACAGATGATCTCCGCATGTGTGATTCCCACCGTGAAGCATGGAGGAGGAGGTGTGTGCGTGGGAGTGCTTTGCTGGTGACATCGTCAGTGATTTGTTTAGAATTCAAGGAAACACTTAACCAGTATGGCTACCACAGCATTCTGCAGCGATACACCATCCCATCTGGTTTGCGCTTAGTGGGACTATCATTTGTTTTTCAACAGGACAATGACCCAACAGACCTCCAGGCTGTGTAAGGGCTATTTTACCAAGGAGAGTAATGGATTGCTGCATCAGATGACCTGGCTTCCACAATCACCAGACTTCAACCCAATTGAGATGGTTTGGGATGAGTTGGACTGCAAAGCGAAGGAAAAGCAGCCAACAAGTGCTCAGTATATGTGGGAACTCCTTCAAGACTGTTCAAAAAGCATTCCTCATGAGGCTGGTTGAGACAATGCCAAGAGTGTGCAAAGCGGTCATCAAGGCAAAGGGAGGCTACTTTGTTTAACACTTTTTTGGTTACTACATGATTCCATATGTGTTATTTCATAGTTTTGATGTCTTCAATCTATTTTTACAATGTAGACAATAGTAAAAAATAAAGGAAAACCCTTGAATGAGCAGTTGTGTCCAAACGTTTGACTGGTACAGTAAAAACATCATGTACAGTAGCAGCTGTACTTTTGAATTGAGCCTGAAATCGAGGCACTAAAGGCAGTTCCCATGGAAGAAATGTCAGTATTTCCAAGACTGGCCCGAGACAGAAATAACCTTGAGGATCAGCCAAGTTGAGCAAACACCATCCCAGAGGAATAGTTTGTTGATGTTTCATAATATGCAAATCAGCTCAAAGAGCAGCAAGTTCATGACTTAAAATTCTCCAGGGGTCTCTTCTCCCCCCCAATTTAAAGTTGAGTCGACAAACATCCAACGATTAATGAGACGAAAAGAGGGCGAGGGGGTAGGACGGCCCAGGAAACTAATCAACGATTCATTATATATTCATTTTTTTAAAAAATGTAAACAAACGGATGAATGAGGGTGGTTCTACCAATTCTGTACCTTTTGAGAAGTGTAACTTGGTATAAAAAAAAACACATTTGATTTCACCTAATTTGTACACTGTCATAAATAGCATATGTCCAAAAAAAGTATAAAATCCCATCAAGATGTTAAGTTAAAAAATGACTATTGTAAGTGCCCATTAAGTGCCAAATAAGAGCAAACGGGGCTGACCCTAACAGAGTTGATGATTTCATCTTAAATCAGCCATAAATCCTATTGTGACAGGGGGAACGGAAGCTTGTTGTGTGCAACAGGGAGGGGCAATTGAATGCGAGCTTCATAAAAATGTTGAAATCGCTAAAAACATTTCTATCCTGTCTATCTATGGGTATCATAACACACCCGAAAATGGACAAAAAGAGTAGAACCAGCTCACCTACTTTTACACTATGGTCTCACTATTACATTTTCAATGTTTCTTTTGAAAAAAAATATTTTAAAAGGACTAGTTTCACCACATTAAAACAAGAGTTCAGTTCAGGTAAAAGTTGACCTTTAAAATGAGGCACAGACGTAAATGAATCACTCATCACATTAAATACATTATAATCTTCAGAAATGACTCTGTCAAAGCAACAAAAAAAACTTGCGCTTTATAATGATGGTAAAAACTTTGAGACGTTTTGAAGCTTAAGTGGGTTAAAATCTTCATATAAGTCACAGAGGGTACACAGAGGGACATGTCAAAATGCTGAATGAACCTGATTTATTGAATTCTCCATGTGGTCGATATTAAAAAGGTCACTTAATTTAAATAAAACAGGCTTTTAAAATAAATAAAAAATTGCACTCATTCCGTGGAAAGATGTATGAATCCTATAGAAAGTGATGCTGTGCATAATTTTTTTTATTTTTTGTTCTATGCCTTTACCGCCCTTTCTCAAGCAGATTATGGACAGAATAAGATAGAGAGGAGACAAAATATGACTGCTGCATTGCTGCAGAATAAAGGCATACTGGGATTTTATTTTTACTGCATCACGAGGGAGAGATGCCAGGTCAGGAAATATTGATACAGATGTCTTGCATAACAAACTCCAATGTATGTTTTTTGTCAAATACAGTCGGATCAGCTACAATCCTAATTTTAGGCTTAGGCACCTCTCTTTTTTATTTAACAGGAAACTTGCATAATCTTCAAGGCATGCGGTAATCTTTCACAAAGGGTTTAACCATCAGTTCCTCCTCTTAACAACAGGAGAACCTGTCTAGCCCCAACAACAGGAGAACCTGTCTAGCCCCAACAACAGGAGAACCTGTCTAGCCCCAACAACAGGAGAACCTGTCTAGCCCCAACAACAGGAGAACCTGTCTAGCCCCAACAACAGGAGAACCTGTCTAGCCCCAACAACAGGAGAACCTGTCTAGCCCCAACAACAGGAGAACCTGTCTAGCCCCAACAACAGGAGAACCTGTCTAGCCCCAACAACAGGAGAACCTGTCTAGCCCCAACAACAGGAGAACCTGTCTAGCCCCAACAACAGGAGAACCTGTCTAGCCCCAACAACAGGACAACCTGGCTAGTGTGTGCCTGGCTAGTGTGGGCTGTATGAGGGGAAAACCATTAAATATCAATCTCACTAGGATGCAGGGTTCTATAATCTGCTTGCTCTATATGATATTATTGTGCCCTCCCTCCCTCCTGCTGCTCTCTCAGGTAACATCTGCGACAGTACGGCTCTGTAATGACAGAGCATTTGCGTTTACATGAGCTTTGGACGAGGCGGGGATGTCTCTCCCATACCACATCAGTCTGCTGACAGGAGAGGGTAAATCATAGTGGCCGAGGTAGGGATAGGGATGAAAACACAATCTGTAGGGATCTGTAGCTATTTCATTTATGAATTTATGATTGCTTAGACTTTGGCTAGAAATGTCTTGGGGTAATATTTGGTTTGACTTGAATCAATACTGCAGATACAGTAGGGATCTGTTCTAATTTAAAATAGGTTTTGTGGGATTAGGGAGATTGGAGGTTTAATTGAATCAATCCAGCATTACGTGTGTGTGTGTGTGTGTGTGTGTGTGTAAACAAATGCCTCGTATTTAGTGACAGAGGGGAAGAAAAATAAAATGTTACAATTTTATTTTGGACTATATTATATTATAAAATCAATACTTTGACTCAAACTCGTTAGCTAGCGCTAGTCGGCTGTACCTGCGCCAGTATTGTTCATCTTATATCTTGTTCTCCATCGTCTTTTTATAGAGTCAGCCAACATGTTTACAACACTTTTATATCCCCGACTGATCAAAACACATTTTCTCTCTGCAGAAGACATATAGTGTGCAATATGTTGGATAAATATAGAATCGTATCGGCACCTAAGTATCATGGGAAGTATCGTATGGCGAGGTCCCTGGCCTCCGCATCCCTACTCGTGTCTCTGGGATCTGCACAGCATCGAAGTGCTCTGACCACACTCCAACCACAGAGACAGACTGAGACGAGTGGAGCCAGTGTAGCCCAGGGCCAGTTCTGGATCAGTGCCCCTGCATCAACACCCTGTCAACCCCACCGGCAACAGCCCCAGGGAGCCTCGCTAAAAGCCGGGTGGCAGCACAGGCGGCTGTATAAAAAGGCCCTGCTAGAAAGCACAGAGACCGATGTGACGGAGACGCAGAGCAGTCCCACACTGACTCAGAGAGAGGAGATGCAGGTGGTGCTATAAGATGATGCAGGTGGTGCTATAAGATGATGCAGGTGGTGCTATAAGATGAGATGCCTAACGCTTTCATATAATATTGACAGAGGAGGAAATTGGACTGGGAGGAGATACCGACGCACAAAAGTACAATTCAAAATGGCTGCCATTTGGAAGATACAGTACAGTACAAATGACCAGACCTCCTATTTACAAACAAAAATAAAATAATACAGATTTAATTTCAAGAAATTCAGCTCAGTAATTACCTCCTCTCACTCAAAAATCAATCACCTGTCGTACATATCCTAACAACATGGTCAACAACTACTATGGTTCACCAGAGTAACCGGTCTTATCCGAAGATGCAGAGTAGTGAAACCACACTACCTCATATTCTCCCAGCACGGTAGGGAGATCGGAGGGCCTCACAATACCATTTGCACATATTGTGTTGACCCGAACCATACAGTGCTGACTTGTAATATTCCTTTCACGTTGTCGTTTGCAGCATAGATACATATTCAGGCCAGCTCAGTACAGCTCAGATAGCTCAGTAGTCTAACAGGGCTCCCGAGTAGCGTAGCGGTCTAAGGCACTGCATCTCAATGCTAAAGGCGTCACTACAGACACCCTGGTTCAGATCTAGGCTGTATCACAACCGGCTGTGATTGGGCGTCCCATAGGGCGTCGCACAATTGGCCCAGCGTCGTCTGGGTTTGACCGGTGTAGGCCGTCATTGTAAATAAGAATTTGTTCTTAACTGACTTGCCTAGTTAAATAAAAGTTACACAAAAAAAGGTCTTATGGCCTGAGGTGTAGTGTATAGTCTACCTGCTGGGTAGCCGGCCTCTCTTCCCCAGAGAAAGCAGTTTCTGTCCCTGAGCCGTGGCTGGTTCCTCCCTGGGCTCTCTCTTCACCAGGGGGTTGGCTGGGGGGCGACCTCTGAGGCGAGAAGCCCCCTCGTACCCCGACAGCATTACCCTGAGAGAGAGAGAGAGAGGGTGAGTGGGAGGGAGAGAGAGAGAGATAGAGAGAGAGAGATGGGGGGGAGAGGGGGAGAGAGAGAGAGAGGGGGAGTGGAGAGGGAGAGAGAGGGGGAGTGGAGAGGGGGAGAGAGAGAGAGAGGGTGAGTGGGCAGGGGGAGAGAGGATAAGAGGGAGAGAGAGAGAGAGAGAGAGATCGAGAGGGTGAGTGGGCAGGGGGAGAGAGGATAAAAGGGAGAGGGAGAGATCGAGAGGGTGAGTGGGCAGGGGGGAGAGAGGATAAAAAGGGAGAGAGAGGATAAAGAGGGTGAGTGTGCAGGGGAGAGAGAGGATAAAAAGGGAGAGAGAGAGATCGAGAGGGTGAGTGGGCAGGGGAGAGAGGATAAAAAGGGAGAGAGTGAATGATGTAGAGAGAATGGGAGGATAAACATTAGAAAGACAGCTACACAGGCGGGCAGAAAATCAATAGGGACTGCAAATAGCCTTAGAGGAGATGTGGGACGTCTACATATAGTTGATTTTAATTATTTAAGATCAACATGTGTGTTTAACAGGAGGCATGAAGTTCAGGTGAGGATGCGCTCTGCTAAAGACAAGGATATGGGCTCAATTTCATACAACCACACGTTGCAGTGTTGCCATAGCATGAACAAATGTTTTTGTCAGTACTACAGTGGAATAATAACACAGAACTGTATTGGATGCTGTAAGAACAGTGTCTAGACACACCCAACAGCGAGATTCCTCCGTAGTCCGCACTGAGAGGTGCATGCAGGAGTACCAATGGTCTTGCTTTTGTACTATAGGCCCAGACCAAAGATAATAAAATACAAATTTAAGGAAGCATTTTCACATACTGTAAGCGATCTATAATCACTAAAACAAATGCTGACCTTGAACGTAACCACTAGTACAGCCTACTCTTATAGTCTTTGGCAGGTACCACAACTTGACACCATTCCAAATCATATCACAAACACAGCATTACTTTAATTAGCTTCTCTAAACAGCCCGACAAATGAAATTTTAATCTGACATTACATCCGAAACATTAAAGACGCCTCGGAGTTGATAATCAAGTTTGTTTTATATTAAAACTGTCCATCACGGCTCGGCTCCCGTTAGGCTATTAGACTTGAAAAGCTTCCTACTGTAAACTCTGGCAGGCTAGCCATCCACAGCCCGACCGGGCCTAGACGGATGGAGCAGACCCAATGCAATTGCAGAAAATCCCTCTGAGCAGCGTGTAAACTAAGCCGATCAGCGGTGCTGAGTCGGCGTTTAACCAAACACTTCTGATTCTAAACACTTATGTATCTGCTGTGGACACGGTGGGAAAATGCAATTCACCGCCCTTAAAAACGTATCTGACAGAGAAGTCAACAACACGTGATCTGGCTCGTCTCCATCGCTGGACAGAAACATTGTCACCTTGGAATTTGCAGAGAGCGGCGTGCGGTCCTCTCTTATGCCTTTTAGATAAAGCCTTAAAAATGTCATGACAGCTGCTCCTTTGCTAGATTAGAACAGAATCAGGTTCCTTCACTGGAATGGGAGACAATGGTTAAATTACATTGGATTGCATTTAGCCAAGTCTTCCCTCCTTCCAAGGCTGTAGGCAGTTTCAATTAGAAATCTCAGTTGGGTAGCGACACCGGCACAGTGTTTAAAGACTAAAAATGCATCCCTTCCTCCTCCACTCATCGCTTATATCTGACATGTCAGGATGGGTGAAAGCTTTCATTAGTGAGGATGGAAGGAAGAATTTTAACCCGTTTCAAACATGGCCAGCTAGCCACCCTGACGCGTCATCACAATGACATCACACCCCCTCACCTGTTCTCCATGGGAACATCCTGGGGTGGCGTGGCTTCCTCCTGATCATCGGCGGTGCACAGCCTCTTGGTCTTCTGGACAAAGTGCACAGGGACAAAGGTGATTTGCTTCTCGCCGCCCAGACGGTCGGGCAGCACGGCCTCCTTCTTCATGTTGATGTCAGAGTAGGGACAGCCAAAGGCACTGTGGAGAGGAAGGAGGAGGGAGGGGTGAGAGAGAGAAAGAGAGAGAGAGTGACAGAGACAGAGAAAAGTAGACAGAAAGATTGAGCAAGGAAGAAAGAGCGAGAAGAGAAAAGAAAGGGCGTCAAGCTCATGCACTTCTCAGTCGGCCAGCCCAGGAAGCAGCAGCAGGACAAGTTTGGCCCAGTCTGTCACAGCGTATTAGTCAAACCGGCCCTTCAAAATTACGATGCGGAGAAAACCAGTGTAAAAACTGCTCAGCGTGTGGTGCCGAGTTCCAGGCCATCAGACACAGTAAAGAGTAGAGACATATTGCTATTGTGTGGCTGTTCAAAGTATTTAATTATATGAATCTCTAGGCTTCGCTGGGCTAGAGCACATTTTCTGCAGCAAATCACTAGTTTAGAAATTCCGATGCTAGCTCTGTATGTCTGAGGATTCAAGTCCTTTCCCCGCTCTCTTCCTCTCCCACTCCCCCCTATTCCTCTCCCCTCCCTCCCATACTTATTTTAGTTCAGTGAATTTCCACTTTAGACCGTGACTCAAGCGGCAACAATGTTCCACAAAACAGCAAGAAGACAAACCTTGAAATAAACATGAAAAATACATTACAAACCACAATGAAGAGGCCAAAAAATGCGATGAAGAAATGAGAGAATGCAGCAAATGAAGTATGAAATGGAGTGAAAGATAGATAAAGAGAGGGAGACAGAGATACAGAGAGAGAGAGAGAGAGAGCGAGAGCACAAAGCTCTTCAATGTTTTCCCATTGATATTAGTCTAATACCTCTGAGGGTTCTGATACTAATTAGCTTGATGCCGTGTCATTGACAGGAGAGAACTGAGAAACTCTTTATTTTGGGGACTTAACGCATTCACATCTGGGGATGCAACTCCATCTGGCTGGCTGGGAAGGTGACGCTGTTCTCGTAACACACACATATATACACACACGCACACACCCCATGACTGACTAAGAGAACATTGGTGATGAAAGACTGAGTAATACCTAAAATATACTGCCCTTATAAACAGAGATGTGTAGCATCTCTTACCTTTCCACACAGAGCCGAGGGGACCTGCAGCCCCATCTGCAGAATTAGCAGACTCCACTTCTTTCAAGTTGAAGCTGTACTTATCTTTTAAAAGGGATACTTCGGGATTTGGGCATTTTTATGTCGCTGCGTCCAGTATGAGCCAATGCTAACTAGCGTTAGTGCAATGACTGAAAGTCTATGGTATCTGCTAGCAATAGTTAGCAATTGCGCTAACGTTAGTTAACAACCTCCTTCAAACTGCAGGCAGAGACATACAAGTGACATCCATGGGTTCATCTCTGGGGAAGTAGACAAAGGGGCCTCATTGCCAAAATCCTGAATTTTCCATTTAAGGCCTTGGCAAACAGTGGGAGAGTATAGATCTACAGATACAGCTGGCAACTCTCACATTCTTATGCCTGAAAAGCTGGCCAACCATGACCGACAAAAGACAGTAACGAGTGGAAGAGGGGTCCCCAAAAGTGTCACAGCAAGCAACTGAAGCAAGTCACTGGGGTGAGGGCCAACTGCTCTCGTTTGTTTTCCGCATTATTATTTTCAAGGGAGGACATCCCCAAAGCAACATATCCAGGCGTGCTTTGACATGACAACTGTCAACCAAGTGGCCAAACTCTGTCAGCTAGGGGGCCAACAGAGCTAAGTGGGCGGCCGTACCGCCTATATAAAATGGTAGAGGAAAGACTGGTACGTACAGCTAGTTTCAGGGCATAGGAGTGAGAGGTCAGACGACGAAGAGGAGTTCCTCTAACCCCATCATACAGTCTTCACGCTCCACTACAATCCATATGCTCCCTTTACGCATCTCAAGTCTGGCCATGAATTTGACGAAATTCCACTGGAAACAGGAGTAGATAAGAAGACTTACGAGCAGGAGAGCGAGAGAGAGAGAGAAAGAGTGAGAGCGAGAGAGCGAGAGAGAACCCTGTTGGAAGGATACTGGGGTAAATCTAGAAAATGTTGGACCGAGAAAGATACACAACGGCCAAATCGTTTTTTGTTATTTATGTACTTACAGATATAGTAATTAATCAAGTTATTATGCGTTTACTGCTGAGCTGCTAACACAATGCGTTTCTCCTCACACACACGTATCTGCTGCCATAACTTCACAAGCACACACAACTATCCCCGTCTTCCGCCTTGGGACCAACTAAACCGTAGCGTGGACCAAGGAGAAACACAGTTATGTAAATTTTTGATAAGGGTATTGGAACTGAGCCTTCTGCAGACTGGAGACTTTAAGCCCGGGACGAGACAATTTATGTTGACTCCCGCTGTGGAAATCCACAATGCTTGTGTTCATTAAAATGGAATGATGCATGATGGGACAGCAGAACCACTAGCAACTGAAGCAGGAGGAGCTCAGAAATAGACTGCAGCAGCAGAAGTGAGCATTGAGAAGAAGGAGATGGGTCTGTCACCATACTCTGTGTCCTTTCCTCCAATGCAGATAAAGATAAGATAAGAGATAAGGTCAATTTGAGGAAAGGGTCGTGCTGGATTGTTCTGAAATTCAGGAAAGAGCTAAAGCGGGCCCTTTCCAATCACGTTATCTCAAGGTGATCTCGATGGAAATTGACATGACTAGTTTTTGTGCGGGGTCATAAGCTGCCCCTTTAAGGTCTAAATGTTAAATAACAAATATAATGTATAAAAAGGTCAAAGGTCCCTCAACGCATACAACGCATAAATATTCACGTGGGGTAATGAGATTGCATAACTGCTCGCTCAAACAGTACATGAACTCCGGCAACCTCAGTTGAGCCACCTCAGGAGTTGTAGTGATGAGACAAGATAGTAGCTACTAAACAATTGGACACCACGGAATTGGGGAGAAAACGGGGTAAAAAAAAAAAAAAAAAGATTAAGGATTCTGGAGTGTACTGCCTTGCGGGGGTATTAAATACAGTAGCTTCCATGTACTGCTTTTGTGTTTTCCTTGTTTTAGTGTTGGTCAGGACGTGAGCTGGGTGGGCATTCTATGTTGTGTGTCTAGTTTGTCCGTTTCTATGTATGGCCTGATATGGTTCTCAATCAGAGGCAGGTGTTACTCATTGTCTCTGATTGGGAACCATATTTAGGTAGCTTGTTTTGTGTCGGGGGTTGTGGGTGGTTGTTTCCTGTCTGTGTTCTCTGCACCAGATAGGACTGTTTTGTGTTGGGGTTTGTGGCTGGTTGTTTCCTGTCTTTGTGTTCTCTGCACCAGATAGGACTGTTTTGTGTTGGGGTTTGTGGGTGGTTGTTTCCTGTCTTTGTGTTCTCTGTACCAGATAGGACTGTTTTGTGTCGGGGTTTGTGGGTGGTTGTTTCCTGTCTTTGTGTTCTCTGCACCAGAGGACTGTTTTGTGTCGGGGTTTGTGGGTGGTTGTTTCCTGTCTTTGTGTTCTCTGCACCAGATAGGACTTTTGTGTTGGGGGTTTGTGGGTGGTTGTTTCCTGTCTTTGTGTTCTCTGCACCAGATAGGGGGTTTGTGGGTGGTTGTTTCCTGTCTTTGTGTTCTCTGCACCAGATAGGACTTTTGTGTTGGGGTTTGTGGGTGGTTGTTTCCTGTCTTTGTGTCTCTGTACCAGATAGGACTGTTTCGGGTTTTGCCACGTTTGTTATTTTGTATGTGTGTAGTGTTCACGTTATCATCTTTTATTAAACATGTTGAACACTAACCACGCTGCATTTTGGTCCTCCTCTCCTTCCCAGGAAGAAAACCGTTACAACTGCAGAAATGACGGAATACACTTCTATGGGAGTGAGTGTTTTACTTTTTTTTTTGAATCATAAAGACAATAGGGAGAACTACTCTGAAGAGAACCTCAACCTTTCAGAGAGAAACATATTTAAGTCTGTCATAACAAAAGAGGCGATTACATTTCTACTTCATTTTAATGCATGCATATAGAATGCAAATGAGTTGCTAATGAGGTTGGGTTCGAGACGGGTTTTCTAAAATGTGGTGGATTTATTTTTTTCTGCAGCAGGGCTTATACGTAGAATGGTACTGTGGTTGAAGAGTCGGTCAGGAGCCATTGTAATCATTGGTCTTTCAGGAGGATCCCACAAGTGGAGAGGGCCGGAGACAGAAGAATATGCATGGTCTCATTACATTCAGCGTTGATTACATCCTTGGAAAAGGTGTGGTACAAAAATAGCAGAGGGCGAGTTGAATCCTCAGACAGATGCTCAGGGGGGAGAGAGAGAGCGTGCGCGAGAGAAAGAAAAATAGTGAGAGAGAAAGAAAGAAATTGAGAGCGAGAAAGAGATGCTCAGGGAGAGAGACACAAGATAGAAGGGTAGGCTACAGGGTAGATAGGAATCCTCAGACAGATGCTCAATGAGAGAGAGACAGCGAGAGAGACAGTGAGGAGGTTAGACTACAGGGTTGGCTTCACCAGGCTTCAACAGCCTCCCCTTTGTGGAGGCACTCCTACAACCTCACTGTTGTTGCATGGAGCCAACCAACCGGCAGCTTATCTATTACCCAATGACAACAGCGTCCAAGTCTCACCTTGCCAACCCCAGCTGCTGGTGGATAATACCTTAATTTGAGGTATTATACCTTCCTAATCTGGATCAATGGAACAAACAGCAAATTGAGCAAAAATAAATGATGCCCCTAAACAATGGTGACATTCTATCAGGAAAGCCAAGCTGGGCGTAGGTCTGGCCTAAACCATCCTTAGCTATACCAGAAAGGATTTGATAGGTATAAGCAATATGCTGAACGTCCTTCCAAGCCTATCAGGGGTTCGATACTGCAACCAAAACAGTTGCATTTTTAGTTCACAATAACCTTATTTGAAATGTTTACCATCATGATTTATTTAAAAAGCAGTAAAATGTAATTAACCAAAATAAAGCAACTTTCTGTAGAGGCAAATATGGCCCAAGACAGGAGAGGTTTAAGGAAACTCTCCAGGCCAGTCAATCATCCCCGTCAGTGGGCAGCTTAGGCCAGTGGAAAAATATTGTAATAATTCTATTTTCAAATCTAGGCCAGTGGTCATCAACCGGGTTGATCAAAAACAACAACTATAAAAGCCTTGCGTTTCTATTTGTTTTTATTCATCTCGTGCTGTTGGTGGTAGGTGCACCCGTTTCAGCTGCCCTGCTCGCTAAGTAGGTGAATTGTTCCCATTCTGAAGGTACAAAAACCACCTTCCCGGCGGTCCCGGAAAGCAAATCAAGTGCTCAATTGGAGGTGTACCTGTGGATGCATTTCAAGGCCTACCTTCAAACTCAGTGCCTCTTCGCTTGACATCATGTGAAAATCAAAAGAAATATGTCAAGACCTCAGAAAAACAATTGTAGATGGCATCATGTGGAAGGAAAATTATGTGGATATATTGAAGCAACATCTCAAGACATAAGTCAGGAATTTAAATCTTGGTCACAAACCAGCTCTGTCAGGAGGAATGGGCCAAAATTCACCCAACTTATTGCGGGAAGCTTGTGGAAGGCTACCTGAAACATTTGACCCAAGTGAAACAATTTAAAGGCAATTCTACCAAATACTAATTGAGTGTATGTATGTAAACTTCTGACCCAAAAGCTGAAATAAATCAATCACTCGACTATTATTCTGACATTTCACATTCTTAAAATAAAGTGGTGATCCTAACTGACTTAAGACAGGGAATTGTTACTAGGATTAAATGTCAGGAATAGTCTGGAATAGTGAAACTGAGTTTAAATGTATTTGGCTAAGGTGTATGTAAACTTCCGACTTCAACTGCATGTCTATCACTTTGTGTAGCCGTTAGCGATGCTAATGATAGACTAACCATTTTAGGGTAGATGGAAAGGTAATGAAAAGTGCCTGGCAGAAACATGATTATTTGCGTCCCTCCAGTTTTTTGGAAAACTCCATCACAGGTGCGCTACAGAAACACCGCTAACCAAACAACTGTCTGTCCGGTGCGCACCGGAATTACAAGGGTAAAATACATTTCTCAAATTTATCCCAGCCCCCCAAAAAATGGTCCCCTGACGTGGTTTAGTTTAGAGTATTTATTAGTCACATGCACAGGGTCACAGATGTAGTTGCGAAGTACAGTGAAATTCTTAAGGTACGAGCTCCAGTGCAGGTCAAGAGGAGTGAATGGGACAATAATATATCTGGTACATATTTACAACTGTAAATAAGCTTTGTTGTGGACTTAACATCAAATTTTGTTTGTTTTTCTATTAAAAAAAGTGATTGAGAGTGAACCTTAACTGGGGGAAATCAGTCCTCCCGTTTCTTTTTTCTCCGTGATATCATTTTGGTATTATTTTAACAGTCTATTTTCTTTGCTGTTCCAGTAACTATATCTAAATCAATGTAAGAACACAAGGGCTTGCTAATTTAAAAGATGGCTAGTTATTATTTGCCTGGTTCTTTATGAAATGCAGGCACATTACGGGACATAGGCAGGGCCATTATCAATTATTAAAAAAATATATATTTTTGGGCGACCAAATCATGTGCTGGTGCCACAAACTGAAACAGTTGGTAACACCAATGCCACCAGTGTAAAAAGTCAGTGTAGAATCCTGCTTTCAGAGAGCAAGGTGCTGCTAATAACACATTGCTCATCCCTTTCAATCCTTTCAGATCTCCGTGAAGTGCTTTAGAGATTAGGGTTGTTACTGGACCGGGCCATAGTGTCAGACAGTGTTGTCATCAACGGTTGTCTTACCTGTGGTGTCCTGTGTATTTGGCCCCTTTGATGTGGCCCACGCCCCTGCAGCCCGGGGTGGGACACACTCCCTGGGTCACGGAGCTCTTAAGGTCAGAAGATCCTGCATGTGCTGCATGGGGACGAAAACAAAACCAACAATCACAAGCCTTGCTTCATTTGAGGATAATGCTCAATTGTTTTTGGTGTTTGGTATTTTCTTAGGATCCCCATTAACTGTTGTGAAAGCAGCAGCTACTCTTTCTAGGGTCAACACAAAACATGACAACATTAAAAAACAAGAACAGCTCAAGGACAGAACGACATACTGTACATTTTAAAAAACGGCACACAACCTAAATATCAATACATACACACAACCTATATAGGTCAAATAGGGGAGAGGCGTTGTGCCGTGAGGTGTTGCTTTATCTGTTTTTTGAAACCAGGTCTGCTGTTCATTTGAGCAATATGAAGTGGAAGGGAGTTTGATGCAATAATGGCTCTATATAATACTGTACGTTTTCTTGAATTTGGGGACTGTGAAAAGACCCCTGGTGGTATGTCTGGTTGGGTAAGTGTGAAAATGTCAGATCTGTGCGTAAGTTGGAATTTAACACTTTCATGTTTCTGATATTAAAGAAGAAGTGATGCAGTCAGTCTCTCCTCAACTCTTAGCCAAGAGAGACTGGCAAAGAATCTGTATTAGCCCTCTGATTACAATGAAGAGCAAGATGTGCCGCACTGTTCTGGGCCAGCTACAGCTCACTAGGTCTTTCTTTGCAGCACTTGACCACATGGCTGGACAATAATCAAGATAAGACAAAACCAGACCCTGCAGGACTTGATTTTTGGAGTGTGGTGTTATAAAAGCAGAACATCTCTTTATTACAGACAGACCTCTCCCCAGCTTTACCTGTCAGCATCCACAGCTAATGATGCCACTGAATCTATAAGTTTTGACCATGACAGTTCACAATCTAAGGTAACGCCAAGTCATTTAGTCCCCTCAACTTGTTCAACAGCCACACCATTCATTACCCGATTCAGCTGAGGTCTAGAACTTCGGGAATGATTTGCACCAAATACAATGTTCTTAGTTTTAGAGATGTTCAGGACCAGTTTGATTACTGGCCACCCATTCCAAAACTGACTGGAACTCTTTGTTAAGGGTTTCAGTGGCATCATTAGCTGTGGATGCTGACAGGTATATGGTTGAATCATCAGCATAAATGGATACACAGGCTTTGTTTAATGCCAGTTGCCTGTCATTGGTCAAAATAGAAAAGAGGGCCTAGAGCGCTATCCTGCGGTACACCACACTTCACATTTTTGACATTAGAGAAGCTTCCATTAAAGAAAGATAGATAGCTCTGAATCCACGATATGGCAGAAGTTGAAAAGCCATAACACATACGTTTTATCAACAACAGGTTATGGTCAATAATTTAAAATGCTGCACTGAAATCTAACAGTACAGCTCCCACTATCTTCTTATTATCAATTTCCTTCAACCAATCATCAGTCATTTGTGTCAGTGCAGTACATGTTGAGCACCCTTCTCTATAAGCATGCTGAAAGTCTGTTGTCAATTTGTTTACAGAGAAATAGCATTGTATTTGGTAAAACACCATTATATCCAACAGTTTGCTTTGGCTTTAGAGTCAGCAACCATCTTCAGTAGCTTTCCATCTAAGTTGTCAATGCCAGGAGGTTTGTCATTATTGATCAATAACAATAATCATTCCACCTCTCCCACACCAACTTTACAAAATTCTAACTTAGTGCTTTTTTTCCCCATCATTAGTTTTTTTATGCATGAATACGATAGCTCACTGTCCGTTGTTGGCATTTGTTGCCTAAGTTTTCCCATTTTGCCAATGAAGTAATCATTCAAATAATTTGTAACATCAAATGGTTTTGTGATGAATAAGCCATCTGATTCAATGAAAAGATGGAGTTTAAAATGGTCTTTCTGCCAATAATTTCATTTAAAAGTAGTCCAAAGTTTTTTTCCATAATTCGTTCTATCATTGATCTTGGATTCATAATACATTTTCATTGTTTGATTTAGCCAATAGGCAAGTAGTAGGTTAACTTGTATCAGCAACTGCAGTCAGTGGTACAGGTATCAGTGGTACATGTAACCCATGAGTGATGAGTAACTAAAACTGAGTTACAATGCATGGAAAAGGCCTTACACAGGGTTAACTGGGGAAGACCAATACATACCAATACATAGTTTGTGTGTCAGGGTAGACAAATAGCCCTTATGGCTTTGCTTATGTGGTAGATTTTCAAAATGAAGAGATTAAGACCTCTAGAGTGACATCCAAAATGTATTTTGCCATAATACATCACCCACCAAACTTTTACCACAAACCAAAATAAGATCTACGGTATTCAAGTCAGGTTTATGGCCTGTATTGCTGTTGCCAAGATTAAACAACTTATTTCTCCCCGACATACTCATGTACACACAGACACATTTCATTGGTCGTCCCAGACGTGTTAACCCAAAGGGGGAAGTGAAGTGATTTGTTACAGTCTCTGAAGGAGATGAGTCCTCCACTTGGAATAAGATTAGACTTGTGTTTCTTATTTCTAAACTTGTTTTCCGTTGCAGTCATTTATATTCTACCCCTAAAAACAATTGGTCAGCGGTAAAACGTCAAGAAAAACTAATCACGGCCAACATTGAAAGAGAAAAACAGATGGCATTCTTTGAAGATCAAGACATTTTCAAGGTCAAGACATTTCATGCACTGTGGCAACCTGTCAATCACAACGAAGGACTACTTGGAAATGGAAAAAAAAGTTTGTTTTGGGGCTGTATATGAAGATTTGTAGCGCACTACAAATCCCTGTGCCATAGAAAATACTTTGCACCATTCTATCAGCTGTGCTCTAATGTCAGTGAGATTTACCTCTGAAAGGGACAGGGTCAATACATGGGCTATGGAATGGTCCTTGAGAAGAATGGAGTCTACTGGTTTGTGTGTAGGTGAGGGTGTTGGAACGGTTAGTGAAGAACGCACACTCGCAGATGTGCGCACACACACACAGAGAAAAACACAAGCTCATGCATGCACTGACGCGCACACACACACACACGCATGCACACACACAAAGGGGTTGTGAACTCACAGGGGGGGGGTTCCAGGGGGTGACCTGTCCGGGCACACCAGCCCACAGGGTGAAGGTCCGGCAGGTCAGAGTCCACCCAGAAGTCAAACTTCTCATGCCAGCCATCAAAATGGATCTGATTGATACAGAGAGAGAGACACCCACACATACACACACACACACACACACACACACAGAGAGAGCGAGACACAGACAAAGACCGAGAGAAAGAGAGAAATTGATACACACAGAGAGAGAAACAAACAACCACATTAGTATATCATTGTTCTTCATAAAGTGTGCTGTGATCATGTAGAGTAAAATTAAATTTGTATTGAATAAACTTGAAATATTTCAAGACCGAAGTAAACAAAAATTTTAGAACACCAAGTTTAATGATCATAGAGCTGGTTCAAAATACAGTACCTGCTCCTAGTAGAGGACTCTTTGAAACTACAATGGAATATATATATATATATATATATATATATATATATATATTCAGCTTTATTTAACCAGGTAGGCAAATTGAGAACAAGTGCTCATTTACAACTGCGACCTGCCCAAGATAATGCAAAGCAGTTCGACACATACAACAACAGAGTTACACATGGAGTAAAACAAACATACAGTCAATAATACAGTAGAAAAATAAGTCTATACACAATGTGAGCAAATGACGTGAGATAAGGGAGGTAAAGGCAAAAAAAGGGTAGTAAAATTAAAGTAAATACAATATAGCAAGTAAAACACTGGAACGGTAGATTTGCAGTGGAAGAATGTGCAAAGTAGAGAGATAATTGGGTGCAAAGGAGCAAAATAAATAAATAAATAAACAAATAAATAAATAAATAAATACAGTAGGGGAAGAGGTAGTTGTTTTGGCTAAATTATAGATGGGTTATGTACAGGTGCAGTAATCTGTGAGCTGCTCTGACAACTGGTGCTTAAAGCTAGTGAGGGAGATAAGTGTTTCCAGTTTCAGAGATTTTTGTAGTTCGTTCCAGTCATTGGCAGCAGAGAACTGGAAGGAGAGGCGGCCAAAGGAAGAATTGGTTTTGGGGGTGAGCAGAGAGATATACCTGCTGGAGCGAGTGCTACAGGTGGGTGCTGCTATGGTGACCAGCGAGCTGAGATAAGGGGGGACTTTACCTAGCAGGGTCTTGTAGATGATCTGGGGCCAGTGGGTTTGGCGACGAGTATGAAGCGAGGGCCAGCCAACGAGAGCATACAGGTCGCAGTGGTGGGTAGTATAAGGGGCTTTGGTGACAAAACGGATGGCACTGTGATAGACTGCATCCAATTTATTGAGTAGGGTATTGGAGGCTATTTTGTAAATGACATCGCCGAAGTCGAGGACCGGTAGGATGGTCAGTTTTACAAGGGTATGTTTGGCAGCATGAGTGAAGGATGCTTTGTTGCGAAATAGGAAGCCAATTCTAGATTTAACTTTGGATTGAAGATGTTGGATGTGAGTCTGGAAGGAGAGTTTACAGTCTAACCAGACACCTCGGTATTTGTAGTTGTCCACGTATTCTAAGTCAGAACCGTCCAGTGTAGTGATGTTGGACGGGAGGGCAGGTATCGATTGGTTGAAGAGCATGCATTTAGTTTTACGTGTATTTAAGAGTAATTGGAGGCCACGGAAGGAGAGTTGTATGGCATTGAAGCTCGTCTGGAGGGTTGTTAACACAGTGTCCAAAGAAGGGCCAGAAGTATACAGAATGGTGTCGTCTGCGTAGAGGTGGATCAGAGACTCACCAGCAGCAAGAGCGACATCATTGATGTATACAGAGAAGGGAGTCGATCCAAGAATTGAACCCTCTGGCACCCCCATAGAGACGGCCAGAAGCTCGGACAACAGGCCCTCCGATTTGACACACTGAAGTCTTTCAGAGAAGTAGTTGGTGAACCAGGCGAGGCAATCATTTGAGAAACCAAGGCTATCGAGTCTGCCGATGAGGATGTGGTGATTGACAGAGTCGAAAGCCTTGGCCAGGTCAATGAATACGGCTGCACAGTATTGTTTCTTATCGATGGAGGTTATGATATCGTTTAGGACCTTGAGCGTCATTGAGGTGCATCCCTGACCAGCTCTGAAACCAGATTGCATCGCGGAGAAGGTATGGTGGGATTCGAAATGGTCGGTAATCTGTTTGTTGACTTGGCTTTCGAAGACCTTAGAAAGGCAGGGTAGGATAGATATAGGTCTGTAGCAGTTTGGGTCAATTGTGTCCCCCCCTTTGAAGAGGGGGATGATCGCAACTGCTTTCCAATTTTGGGGAATCTCAGACGACATGAAAGACTGGTTGAACAGGCTAGTAATAGGAGTTGCAATAATTTTGACAGATCATTTTAGAAAGAAAGGGTCCAGATTTTGCAGCTCTTTCAGAACATCAACTGATTGGATTTGGGAGAAGGAGAAATGGGGAAGGCTTGGGCGAGTTGCTGTGGGGGGTGCAGTGCTGTTGACCGGGGTAGGGGTAGCCAGGTGGTAAGCATGGCCAGCTGTAGAAAAATGCTTATTGAAATGATCAATTATAGTGGATTTCTCAGTGGTGACAGTGTTTCCTATGCTCAGTGCAGTGAGCAGCTGGGAGGTGGTGTTCTTATTCTCCATGGACTTTAGTGTCCCAGAACCTTTTTGAGTTTGTGTTGCAGGAAGCAAATTTCTGCTTGAAAAAGTTAGCCTTGGCTTTTCTAACTGCCTGTGTATTTTGCTTTTTAGCTTCCCTGAAAAGTTGCATATCACGGGGGCTGTTCAATGCTAATGCAGAATGCCATATGATGTTTTTGTGTTGGTTAAGGGCAGTCAGATCTGGAGAGAACCAAGTGCTATATCTGTTCCTAGTTCTACATTTCTTGAATGGGGCATGCTTATTTAAGATGGTGAGGAAGGCGTTTAAAAAAAATAACCAGGCATCCTCTACTGACGGGATGAGATCAATATCCTTCCAGGATACCCCGGCCAGGTCGATTAGAAAGGCCTGCTCGCTGAAGTGTTTCAGGGAGTGTTTGACAGTGATGAGTGGAGGTTGTTTGACCGCTGACCCATTACGGATGCAGGCAATGAGGCAGTGATCGCTGAGATCTTGGTTGAAAACAGCAGAGGTGTATTTAGAGGGCAAGTTGGTTAGGATGATATCTATGAGGGTGTCCGTGTTTACGGCTTTAGGGTGGTACCTGGTAGGTTCATTGATAATTTGTGTGAGATTGAGGGCATCAAGCTTAGATTGTAGGATGGCTGGGGTGTTAAGCATGTTCCAGTTTAGGTTGCCTAGCAGCACGAGCTCTGAAGATAGATGGGGGAAAATCAGTTCACATATGGTGTCCAGAGCACAGCTGGGGGCAGAGGGTGGTCTATAGCAGGCGGCAACGGTGAGGGACTTGTTTTTAGAGAGATGGAGATATATATATATATCTATCTCCAACATAAACAACATTATACGCAAACTATACTGAACAAAAATATTAAATGCAACATGTAAAGTGTTGGTCCCATGTTTCATGAGAAAAAAAAAAATCCCAGAAATGTTCCATACGCACAAAAACATATTTCTCTCCAATTTTAGCCACAAATTTGTTTACATCCCTGCCAGTGAGCATTTCTCCTTTGCCAAGATAATCCAGCCACCTGACAGGTGTGACATATCAAGAAGCTGATTAAACAGCATGATCATTACGCAGGTGCACCTTGTGCTGCGGACAATAAAAGGCCACTTTAAAACGTGCAATTTGTCTCAAGTTGAGGGAGCGTGCAATTGGCAGGCTGACTGAAGGAATGTCCACCGAAGCTGTTGCCAGAGAATTGAATGTTCTCTAACATAAGACACCTCCAACATCATTTTAGAGAATTACGTCCAGCCGGCTTCACAACCGCAGACCACATGTAAAAAAGCCAGTCCAGGACCTCCACATCCAGGTTCTTCACCTGCAGGATCGTCTGAGACCAGCCACCCGGACAGCTGATGAAACTGAGGAGTATTTATGTCTGTATTCTGATTGGCTGGGCCTTGCTCCCCAGTTGGTGGGCAGGTCTCCCAAGTGGTTGGGCTTATGCACTCCCATGGCCGCACCTTTGACTGATTTCCTTATACGAAATCATCACAAATCAGCCGGTTACATTTCTCCACAAGTAAGTCCCCAATCAATACTTTACATTGCCAGAACGGCACAATAACATCCAGATGAAACGTATTTTGTTCCAGCAATACGGTGCATTAAAACTAAAAGCAGATCTACCTAGGTCGGTGGAGACCCAAGGAACCTGAAGAGTTAACCAATCCTGTGAACGGGTTAGGCAACTCAGGTGCCTATACTTCAAACAGCAAAGTTAGATAAGACTGAAGTTTATGAAATAGGGCCTTGATTACACCTCCTTATTTCAAGATGCATGAATTATACATCATGCTGCTTAAAGCTAATCAATGAATCTTTCTCATTAGCGGGCAAGGGTTCTCATAGTGCTACTTTCAGTGCAATATTAAAGTTTCCACCAAAATCCTAATTTATACTAACACCACCACCACTTCGACTGATGCCTCTCAAAACTCGCAGTGTTTTTAGATTCGTTTCCAAATCTATTAAAACCATGCTGACAAGCTGCAGCTCATAACCATGGTTCAGTGGTGCTATAGTACTGACAAGCTGCAGCTCATAACCATGGTTCAGTGGTGCTATAGTACTGACAAGCTGCAGCTCATAACCATGGTTCAGTGATGCTATAGTACTGACAAGCTGCAGCTCATAACCATGGTTCAGTGGTGCTATAGTACTGACAAGCTGCAGCTCATAACCATGGTTCAGTGGTGCTATAGTACTGACAAGCTGCAGCTCATAACCATGGTTCAGTGGTGCTATAGTACTGACAAGCTGCAGCTCATAACCATGGTTCAGTGATGCTATAGTACTGACAAGCTGCAGCTCATAACCATGGTTCAGTGATGCTATAGTACTGACAAGCTGCAGCTCATAACCATGGTTCAGTGGTGCTATAGTACTGACAAGCTGCAGCTCATAACCATGGTTCAGTGGTGCTATAGTACTGACAAGCTGCAGCTCATAACCATGGTTCAGTGGTGCTATAGTACTGACAAGCTGCAGCTCATAACCATGGTTCAGTGGTGCTATAGTACTGACAAGCTGCAGCTCATAACCATGGTTCAGTGATGCTATAGTACTGACAAGCTGCAGCTCATAACCATGGTTCAGTGGTGCTATAGTACTGACAAGCTGCAGCTCATAACCATGGTTCAGTGGTGCTATAGTACTGACAAGCTGCAGCTCATAACCATGGTTCAGTGGTGCTATAGTACTGACAAGCTGCAGCTCATAACCATGGTTCAGTGGTGCTATAGTACTGACAAGCTGCAGCTCATAACCATGGTTCAGTGGTGCTATAGTACTGACAAGCTGCAGCTCATAACCATGGTTCAGTGATGCTATAGTACTGACAAGCTGCAGCTCATAACCATGGTTCAGTGATGCTATAGTACTGACAAGCTGCAGCTCATAACCATGGTTCAGTGGTGCTATAGTACTGACAAGCTGCAGCTCATAACCATGGTTCAGTGGTGCTATAGTACTGACAAGCTGCAGCTCATAACCATGGTTCAGTGGTGCTATAGTACTGACAAGCTGCAGCTCATAACCATGGTTCAGTGGTGCTATAGTACTGACAAGCTGCAGCTCATAACCATGGTTCAGTGGTGCTATAGTACTGACAAGCTGCAGCTCATAACCATGGTTCAGTGGTGCTATAGTACTGACAAGCTGCAGCTCATAACCATGGTTCAGTGGCGCTATAGTACTGACAAGCTGCAGCTCATAACCATGGTTCAGTGATGCTATAGTACTGACAAGCTGCAGCTCATAACCATGGTTCAGTGGTGCTATAGTACTGACAAGCTGCAGCTCATAACCATGGTTCAGTGGTGCTATAGTACTGACAAGCTGCAGCTCATAACCATGGTTCAGTGGTGCTATAGTACTGACAAGCTGCAGCTCATAACCATGGTTCAGTGGTGCTATAGTACTGACAAGCTGCAGCTCATAACCATGGTTCAGTGGTGCTATAGTACTGACAAGCTGCAGCTCATAACCATGGTTCAGTGGTGCTATAGTACTGACAAGCTGCAGCTCATAACCATGGTTCAGTGGCGGTATAGTACTGACAAGCTGCAGCTCATAACCATGGTTCAGTGGCGCTATAGTACTGACAAGCTGCAGCTCATAACCATGGTTCAGTGGCGCTATAGTGTTCCACCAGGGAAGTTAGCAGGCTTGACCCCTGTGTGCTACACAAAGAAATCCTTGTATGTCTAATGTAGCACTAACCACGAATGGATGCCGAGAGGGTTCCGGTGAAGACGGATGTGACGCGATAGGACAAATATGGTGAGAAATAAGACACTCTGCTCTGTCAATCATCAACTGTATAAACACCCAATACACGCATCAGGCATGTGCGCAAACTCATTGGCATGCATTACAAACACACACAGGGCATGCGCTCTGGCACACACACTACCAAGTCTCAGTACAAGGCTTGTTAGTGGTTTAACAAGAGCAGCACCACCAAGTGGCTTCTGCAGACTCTCCAGCCTGCTCATTTCACAGAGACACAGTCTTGAACAGATGTGGTGTAGGAGCTGCCAGCTCAGTTTCATCTGCCATGTCACTCAGCAGGCCTCCTCACCCCCAATCCCTTACTGCTTTCCACATGCCCTCTTCTCATCCCCTCACCACCGCAATCATCCTTTAAATTTGGTTCACTATCAATCCTTCTCCTCTCACTACATCGTCCTCTCTTACCCCACCTCTTCACCTTCCTCCCCCTCACCTTGACCCTGTAGTCTTCAGTGTCTGAGACGGTGGCCACACGGACCAGCATGGGGTTCCTCCTGTCCACCGTCTCCAGCTTCATGTTCACCGGGAAACTGTGAGGAGCTCTCTGATGGGGAGGAGAAATGAGAAAGTGAGGGGAGCGAGAGAGACATAACGCAGGGGTGGAGATGGAAGACAGGAAAGGGCTGTCAGTCACACTGTACCCAGTTCTCTGAGACAGGAAAGCAGAGCATGCCGAGTGGATGAAAGCAGAGGTGAGGACAGGCCCCGTCAGCCAGAAACTCAGCCAGAGGAGAGGATTTGAGGGTGTGAAACTGTGCCGATGTCATGCAGGGAAGAGGAAGTTGACAGTGGAGATCTTAAGGGCAGAGAGGAAGTCTGAGTTTGACACAGGGAGTTTCTGAATGAGAATGACAGGGGCCGTATCCATAAATCGTCTCAGAGTCTAAAATTGGTCGTAAGTACTGAGAATAGAGACATTTTACACCTACTCTTATATGTAAAAAATAAAAGCTATGCAAGAAACATTTTAGTCATCCGACTAAGTAAACAGATATTTTAGGACACATCAAGAGCTGTCCTAACCAGTTAAGAGTTATGCAAGTATGTTGATAATAGAAAAAGGCATTGAGTCAGTGGTTCAAGCGCCACACGTGTCATGAATGTTTTGATATTACTATATGATCAATCTATAAATAATCTACACCTACATGCAACAGCATCTATAAATAATCTACACCCACATGCAACAGTATGTCTGGAGCTTTTGAAAATTATTTCACATGATATGCCCAAATACTTATAACCACAGGCCAAAAAAAATAATAGTATTTTTTTATTTTATTATTTAATTAACCTAAATCATGTTATTCGAAGTTATCCCTTTGGAGAGCAATATCATGTTGTTAAAAATATGCCTTAATTGGGCATGCCTATAAATTGGTAAATCGAAGCCATCTAGGGCCCACGTTAACTTTGAATGTGTTCAATGAAAATGGACCTTTCAAATGTTTTATACAACATTATCGGCAAGTGATTTGATGCCAACTGTGCCAAAGCAATTTAGAGTTGTTAAAACGGGAGCATCAGAATTGTTAAAAAATATTTAAAAAATGTATGCATGCCAACACGCCAAGAATTAAGAGTAGGCAAAGTGATCATGTCAGGTGAAAATTATATAAATCGTTTTAACATTGCAACATTTCATGTATAGTTACATAACCAACCGCGATGAGGCATCGCCAGCTGTGCATGCTTCGGACAACCACGAAAACAATGTCAATGAGCGTCATCACTATCTTTCCTTTGCGGTACCTCCAAAAGGTTGTGATTACCAGCTGAGATAAACTTTTATGAGTTGATTTTTTTGAGATGCTTTGTGGATACGGGCCCAGGTCTGGAAAAGTGACAAGCCGATGTCAAACTGAGGAAAACATGACTTGAGTCATTATTGTGAAAAGGAACCTAACCACAACCGTTATTAAACTGCCTTCAATTTCAATTGTTTGTAGGAGTTTTTTCAGACAATAAAGGATATCATTATGAAACACTAAAGAAGCCGTTAGATTGCAGCAGAGACTTGGAACAACAATGGTGCCGCGTGACTCTCTCTCTCTCTCACACACACACACACACAGCGCTGTCTGATACAAAGCTAGCCAGCTGTTCTGTGCCTAGCGCTTACTGCTTACCATACAGAAAGCCTGGCTTGGAACTGCCGTGGAACCATTGTCTTCTAAGTACTCCTCCCACAGGAAATGTTCTGGATTGGGGTGTCCTTGAACATAATCCAAAACACAATCCGATTAAAACACGGTGAATCGCGCACGCACATGCACACACAAACAACTTCAAACTGGGACCATAAACGCCATTACAAACGAATTAAAAAGACAAATGAGCTTGAAAACTTAGAATGTGACACACAAACACACACAATCCCCGAGCTGACATGGTACAAATATGCCGTTCTGCCCCTGAACAAGGCAGTTAACCCACTGTTCCTAGGCCATCATTGTAAATAAGAATTTGTTCTTAACTGATTTGCCTAGTTAAATAAAAAGTTGTTTTTTTTTTATTTAAAAAACATATCGCCTGGTTGCGGAGGGAAATTATGTTTAGCTAGCGGAGGTTGAGTTGTGGGAGGCTGCCATTAGTAAGTGATTAGTTCTACTGGCCACTGCCTCAGTAGTTCTTGTTAAATCTGCCAAATACAGGAGAGGAAAACTAGATTCCATTCTAGTAAAACATCAAGAGAAAATGCATGGGTGCATCTCAATAGACTAAAAGTGGCCTCCTGCTAGCAATATGGCAGATGCATCTGCTACAAGGAATTTATAACACATTAAGACAAAATATGTTCTGTGAATAGAAGCAGCTGGAAGTCTGGTAGTAAATCTCTTGGTAAAGAGCCTACAGATGGTTCAATATATGGGGTAATGAGCACTTTCACCTTCGCAGATTCTCAGGGCAAGATATAACATAATATGAGTAAGTACACCTGTCTCTTCCTTGACTATAGGAATACGTTCCAGAGCTGCAGTTGAGGAGGAATCATAATGTATAGGTCAGCAATGCTGAGTCCATATTAAGTTAAAGGATTTGGTTTGAACACATTCCCTTCATATTGATGTTTGATGCAATCAAAAGAGAGTCACAGACAACATTGGTGAAAACTGAAGTTCACAGAAAAAATTTAAACATTCAGGGCAATACCAGAAAAAATATACATTTTGTCCCAGATGCCATCATGTTGGTATTCACAACTTCAGCCCTGGGGGGACTGCACCCATCAAACGTTTGGACACACCTACTCATTCAAGGGTTTTTCTTTATTTTTACTACTTTCTACATTGTAGAATAATAGTGAAGACATCAAAACTATGAAATAACACATATGGAATCATGTGGTTTCCAAAAAAGGTATTAAACAAATCAGAATATATTGTTGATTCTTCAAAGTAGCCACCCTTTGCCTTGATGACAGCTTTGCACACTCTTGGCATTCTCTTAACCAGCTTCACTTGGAATGCTTTTCCAACAATCTTGAAGGAGTTCCCACATATGCTGAGCACTTGTTGGATACTTTTCCTTAACTCTGCGGTTCAACTCATCCCAAACCATCTCAATTGGGTTGAGGTCAGGTGATTGTGGAGGCCAGGTCATCTGATGCAGTACTCCATCACTCTCTTTATTGGTCAAATAGCCCTTACACAGGCTGGAGGTGTGTTGGGTCATTGTCCCGTTGAAAAACAAATGATAGTTCTACTAAGCGCAAATCAGATGGGATGGCGTATCACTGCAGAATGCTGTGGTAGGCATGCTGGTGAAGTGTGCCTTGAATTCCAAATAAATCAGACAGTGTTGCCAGAAAAGCAACCCCACACCATCTCCTCCATGCCTCACGGTGGGAACCACACATGCAGAGACCATCCGTTCACCTACTCTGCGTCTCACAAAGACACGGTGGTTGGAACCAAAAATCTCAAATTTGGACTCATCAGACAGATGGTGTCCATTGCTTGCGTTTCTTGGCCCAAGCAAGTATCTTATTGTTATTATTGGTGTCCTTCAAGGGAAAGGGGGACACCTAGTCAGTTGTACAACTGAATGCCGTCAACTGAAATGTGTCTTCCACATTTAACCCAACCCCTCTGAATCAGCTGCCGTTGAAATCAACATCCACGTCTTTGGCGCCCGGGGAACAGTGGGTTAACTGCCTTGATCAGGGGCAGAACGACAGATTTTTATCTTGTTAGCCTAAACAATTTGAATTTCTAGCTTTAAGTCTTACAACTAGGTTCTAATTCAAAAGTAACTGGTTCTGCAAGTCTACCGCCCTCCCTCCACAAAGAAATGTTTGTTTTATTTAACTAGGAAAGTCAGTTAAGAACAAATTATTATTTACAATGATGGCCTACCGGGGAGCAGTGGGTTCCCTGCCTTGTTCAGGGGCAGAATGACATATTTTTACCTAGTCAGCTCAGGGATTCAATCCAGCAACCTTTCGGGTTACTGGCCCAACGCTCTATCTACTAAGCTACCTGCCACCCCAGGTAACCTAGTTAACTAGTCTCACTATTTTTTTTACTTCTGAGATGTTTGTCATAGGTGACTTTAACCTGTCCTGGGGAACCCAAGACTCAGTCAGTTTAAAAGATTTGTAATAACCTAAACATCCCTCCGTTGATTACCAAACCCACACAACCAAATCTGAGGGACTCTAATAAATCAACATTAATTGACCATATCTTTACAAATACGGCAGAAAAATTTGTGGCTAGGGGTGTTTTCTCCCTGGATATTAGTGATCACTTTCTATTGTCTGCATTAGATATGTTTGGTACTCCTAAGGCAAAACCATGTACAAGGAGAAAATGTCAGAAATTGTGAACAAGCTTTTTTACCATAGCGACTTCAATGGTATCTTAGATATACCGCATTCTGACATGGCTCCAAATTCACTTTATTCATGTTTTTAACAACATTGCAGATTAGCATGGCTAAAAGTACTGACTACGGCCGGGACTGTCAATCCTTCCGAGAATTGAGAAATCTGTGTAAAACTTGTTTGAAAAGCAACATCTGATTATTATATTAACACTAGCTGACTGTACAGGAAATACATATAAATTCTGGAAACTGTGAAATCATTAAAGGGTTGCACTTCCTCTACTCTTCCCTTACAAATTAATGTAGAGTCTGGCCTTATTACTGATAACATTGATATCATGAATTAATTTAAATCAACATTTTAATTCTGCAGGCTCTCTCTTGGAAAAAACTCAAAAACCTACTCACTTTGACAATGTACTGGATGTTGCTGGGGGAATTATACTGAATAATTTTGAAAATGTCCGTCAGGGATTTTCCTTTTGGCAATTCACAGACAATTAAGTCCTTGATATGTTGTTGGCATTAGACATAAAGAAATCTACAGGGGCCCACCATTTGGATCCACGTCTGCTCAAGTGTGCAGCATCCCTCATTGTGGGCCTAATAACCTAATAAAATAACTAATTAATTTAGCATATCTACACTACCGTTCAAAGGTTTGGGGTCATTAGGAATGTCCTTGTTTTCCATGAAAACATACATGAAATGAGTTGCAAAATGAACAGGAAATATAGTCAAGACGTTGACAAGGTTATAAATAATGATTTTTTAAATTGAAATAATAATTGTATCCTTCAAACTTTGCTTTCGTAAAATAATCCTCAATTTGCAGCAATTACAGCCTTGCAGACTTTTGGCATTCTAGTTGTTAATTTGTTGAGGTAATCTGAAAAGATTTCACCCCATGCTTCCTGAAGCACCTCCCACAAGTTGGATTGGCTTGATGGGCCCTTCTTACATACCATACGGTCAAGCTGCTCCCACAACAGCTCAATAGGGTTGAGAACCAGTGAATGTGCTGGCCACTCCATTATAGACAGAATACCAGCTGACTGCTTCTTCCCTAAATAGTTATTGCATAGTTTGGAGCTGTGCTTTGGGTCATTGTCCTGTTGTATGAGGAAATTGGCTCCAATTCAGCGCCGTCCAAGGGGTATGGCATGGTGTTGCAAATAGGAGTGATAGTCTTCCTTCTTCAAGATCCCTTTTACCCTGTACACATCTCAAACTATACCATCACCAAAGCACCCCCAGAACATCACATTGCCTCCACCAGGCTTGACAGATGGCGTCAAGCACTGCTCCAGCATCTTTTCATTTTTTCTGCATCTCACGAATGTTCTTCTTTGTGATCCGAACACCTCAAACTTAGATTAGTCTGTCCATAACACTTTTTTTCAAATCTCCTCTGTCCAGTGTCTGTGTTATTTTGCCCATCTTAATCTTTTCATTGGCCAGTCTGACATATGGCTTTTTCTTTGCAACTCTGCCTAGAAGGCCAGCATCCCGGAGTCGCCTCTTCACTGTTGACATTGAGACTGGTGTTTTGCAGGTACTATTTAATGAAGCTGCCAGTTGAGGACTTGTGAAGCATCTGTTTCTCAAACTAGACACTAATGTACTTGTCCTCTTGCTCAGTTGTGCACCGGGGCCTGCCACTCCTCTTTCTATTCTGGTTATAGCCCGTTTGCGCTGTTTTGTGAAGGGAGTAGTACACAGCGTTATACGAGATTTTCAGTTTCTTGGCAATTTATCGCATGGAATAGCCTTCAATTCTCAGAACAACAATAGACTGACGAGTTTCAGAAGAACGTCCTTTGTTTCTGGACATTGAGCCCACAAATGCTGATGCTAAAAATACTCAACTAGTCTAAAGGCCAGTTTTATTGCTTCTTTAATCAGCACAAGTTTCCAGCTGTGTTAACATAATTGCAAAAGGGTTTTCTAATGATCAAATAGCTGATCCAAGTTTATCATTTTACAAAGGCTAACAACGTGCCATTGGAACACGAGTGATAGTTGCTGATAACGGGCCTCTGTACGCCTACGTAGATATTAAAAATGTAAATCAGCAGTTTCCTGCTACAATAGTCATTTACAACATTAACAATGTCTACACTGTATTTCTGATCAATTTTATGTTTTTTTTTTTTTTAAATGGACAAAAAGAAAAAAAGTGCTTTTCTTTCCATAACAAGGACATTTCTAAGTGAACCAAACTTTTGAACGGCAAGTTTCCAAATTGAGCAAGTTTCTCACTATAATTACTTATCTGGTATCTGGATTGATGACAAGTTGTCTTTTGAAACACACATTGAAAACTTGACAAAGAAGCTGAGATCTGATATATATATATATATATTTTTTTTTATATATAGAAATAAATCCTGCCTCAGTTCTGAAAACAGAAGTAAAATTGTTCAAAGAACACTTCTCTCTGTAATAGACTATGGTGACATTATTTATATGCATGCGGTAGCCTCGGTTTTGAAACCATTGGACTCAGTATTCCATTCAGCAATACATTTTATCACCGGGGATGGTTTTAGGACTCGTATTCTTTACTCTTCTGTCTGTAAGAAGAGAGCTGCACTCTTATTTATTTACAAAGCAGTCTTTCAGAAACTTCCTCCGCACATCACTTCATTGATTCGTTTTTAGACGTACAAACGACCAAACCCGTTCTCAGGGATGGTTAACTCTGGAGGTCCCTTTGGTCTGCACAGTATTGGGAAAATCTGCTTTTAGTTTAATTGCCCCTTGTGTGGAACAATACACAGAATTCCTTGCAATGAGATATTAAAAATTATTGATTGGAAACTTTTGTTACAGAATGAGATTGCTTTTCTTAAATATATGTTTAATGTTGTTTTATATGTAATGTTTATGCAGGGTTGTGTTTTATTTGTAAACGTACACAGGGATTTCTTGTTAGAGTTCTCATTGAGACTCACTGTTTAAATAAAAGGTTAATAAAAAATAAACGTTTTCTGAGCTATTTTTTCCCCGCTTTGTCATTATGGGGAATTTGTGAGTAGATTGAAGTTGAAAATGTTTTTATTGAATCAATTTTATAATAAGTCTTATGTGACAAAATCTGAATACTTTCTGAATGCACCGTGTATATAGAGCACCAATCAAAAGTTTGGACACACCTACTCATTTTTCTTTATTTTGACTATTTTCTACATTGTAGAACAATAGTTACGGACGTCAAAACTATGAAATAACACATATGGAAACATGTAGTAACCAAAAAAGTGTTAAACAAATACAAATATTTTTTAGATTCTTCAAAGTAGCCACCCGTTGCCTTGACGACAACTTTGCACACTATTGGCATTGTGTTTTATTACAAATTATGTAGTTGATGATCCCTGATAGACTGTTGGTATCTCTCAGCACCACATATACACCCCTAAAACTACTAAAGCTGAGCCAAGGACTATCGGGTCTGATAGGAGCTGAGAGAGCGAGAGAGAGAGCGCTAGCAAAAAGCAAAAGAGAAACCTTATTTCAAATGGTAAATTAATGCTCTCTGCACAAGGCATGGATCAAATAGTTAAAATAATGTTTTACCCAACAGCTGTGGTAACAGAAACTATAATGTCTCTCTCCCCCCGTTCTACCCCCTCTTCACCCCTATTTCCCTCGCTCTTCCCATTCGCTGATCTGATGTATGATGATTGTGCTACAGAATCCATTGAACAGCACATCACCCCGCTCGCTTTTAACTGGAAAAACAGATGCAGTTTTGCGACACACAGGAGAATGTTAGCCGAATGGCACAACCAAGCCGCCTATTAGATTGTAGAACAGGAGAGGGAACGAGGGAGAAGAAAATGGAGAAATAGAAATAGGAGAGCGAGAGATCCAGAGCAAATTATAGTTTGTGCTTTCATCTTACGATAGCTAGGTGGGACAACCACATATCACAGGAAATATGTAATTTATTGAGGAAAAGTGTATCAGCAAAGTCAGAGCTAGAAAGGAGGGGTTGGATTCAGGTGCTTTCAGAAGATGGGCAGGGTCTGCTGTCCTATCTTCAGGGGGAAGCTGGTTTCACCATTGGGGTGCCAGGACAGAGAAGAGCTCGGACTGGACTGAGCGGGAGCTGCCCTCCCGTAGGGGTGGCAGGGCCAAGAGACCAAAGGTGGCAGAACGGAGAGCTCAGGTTGGGGTTTAGGGTTTGAGCATAGCCTGAAGGTAGGGAGGGCAGTTCCTCTTGCTGCACTGTTGGCAAGCGCCATGTTCTAGTAGTGGATGTGAGCTTCAACTGGAAGCCAGTGGAGTGTGCAGAGGAGTAGGGTGACATGGGACAACTTGGGAATGTTGACCAGGTGGGCTGCAGCGTTCTGGTTAAGGTTCAGGGGTTTGATGGCACAAGCAGGGAGCCCAGCTAACAGCAATAGTCCAGACCGAAGATGACAAGGACCTGCACCGCTTCCTGTGTGAGGTAAGGTTGTACTCAATGGATGGTGTAGTAGAGCATGAGCCAGCAGGATTGAGTCACTGCTTTGATGTTTGCAGAGAACGACAAGGTGTTGTCCAGGGTCGCACAAAGGTTCTTTGCACTCTGGGAGAGCAACACTGTGGAGTTGTCAACCATGATGGAGAGGTCTTTGAGCGGGCAGGCCTTCCCCGGGAGGAAGAGAATCTCTGTCTTGTCGAGGTTGAGGTGATGGGCCGACATCCAAGCTGAGATATCTGCAAGGCACACAGAGATGCGTGCGTCACCTGGGTGTCAGAAGGGGGGGGGGGGGGGGGGGGGGGGGAGTAGTAGTTGAGTGTCATCCACATAGCAATGATAGGAGTGACCATGTGAGGATATGACAGATCCAAGTGACTTGGTGTATAGAGAGATGAGGAGAGGGCCTAGAACCGAGCACTAGGGGTACACCAGTAGTGATGCAGACACAGATCCTCTCCTCGTCACGTGGTAGGAGCGGCCTGCCAAGTAGAACGCAATCCAAGAGTGTGTAGAGCCTGAGTCGCCCAGCCCTGAGAGCGTGCAGAGGATCTGATAGTTCAGTGTCGAAGGCAGAGGATAGATCTTGCAGGATGAGAACACAGGAAAGAGAGCCAGCTTTGACAGTGCGGAGAGCCTCTGCGTTACAGAGAAGCAAAGTCTCGGTTGAGTGACCCGTCTTGAAGCCTGACTGGTTAGGGTCAAGAAGATCATTCTGAGAGAGATAACAAGAGAAGAAGGTAGCCTAGTGGTTAGAGTGTTGGGCCAGTAACCGAAAGGCTGCTAGATCGAATCCCTAAAAATCTGTCGTTCTGCCCCTGAACAAGGCAGTTAACCCACTGTTCCTAGGCCGTCATTGTAAATAAGAAATTGTTCTTAACTGACTTGCCTAATTAAATAAAGGTTCAATAATAATAATTAAGTGCCTCATTTTAGGATGATGCACGTTGGCAGTTTGAAGAGACTAAAATCTAATATTTTGGCATAAATCTGATTCAAATGTGTTTTTTTCCTGCAGTCTGAACAGCCAAAAAATACATGGAATCAGGTATTTTAAGGCACATTTCAAACCACCTTTGAAATGAGATACAAATCTGATTCATAGCCATGCAAGTTGTGTCTAAACAGTCTGATTTTTTTTTGCCATTGTGGTTTTTACACTGTTATTTGACATTTGTTGCTTGCTAGCTACTCTGTTAACAGTTTTGACAAGAACATGTGGGAGCAGGCTATCTTGTTAATTGTTTACAAACAAATTAGTGAATATGCTAGAAAGATCAACAGCTAGCGGACTGCTGTGGCTGGCTAGCTAGCTAGTGGACTGCTGTGGCTGGCTAGCTAGCTAGTGGACTGCTGTGGCTGGCTAGCTAGCTAGTGGACTGCTGTGGCTGGCTAGCTAGCTAGCTAGTGGACTGCTGTGGCTGGCTAGCTAGCTAGTGGACTGCTGTGGCTGGCTAGCTAGCTAGTGGACTGCTGTGACTGGCTAGCTAGCTAGTGGACTGCTGTGACTGGCTAGCTAGCTAGTGGACTGCTGTGACTGGCTAGCTAGCTGGTGGACTGCTGTGGCTGGCTAGCTAGCTGGTGGACTGCTGTGGCTGGCTAGCTGGTGGACTGCTGTGGCTGGCTAGCTGGTGGACTGCTGTGGCTGGCCAAAAATGACTCATTTTGAAAGTTGGATCATCTTATCCTTTGAGGCTTTAAAAGTGTTCTTACCACTATGATTTTGAACATTCAAAACAACTGGGAAATGTCCACGACAGGCATTATTGTGACCTTAGCTTGCTACAGAAGTGAGTGATAGGAAGCACAAGTACCACCACCAATCACTCTAGATCACTGCACACACCCCCCTCGTTACTATGACAACTAGTGTAGCCTTGTCAGCACATGACTGCTGTCTGAACACATACAATTTGGTCACTGTTTGTACAGTCAGTATTCCAAAATGGATCCCTGCCCGTTTCGCTATAAAGCTAAGGGATGGGGCTGGAGAAATGTAACCCAGCTCAAATTCAAACAGCGCTAAGGACTGACCATCCATGATATCAAATGTATAGTTTTAACCATGTTTTGAGGCTATAGTGTTTGTTTACATACATACGTACATATTTTGGGTTCTGTTGGGGTACATCAGATGAACTAAGCTCATAAGGCATTTATAAGTAAAATTCTTCAAGAATCAATGGGCATATATAATTATGTCCAAAAATGGATGCAGCAACCAAGAATTCTAGCTTTAAATAAGTAGGGGGTGGAAGGGGACAATTACCAGCAAATTAGAGGGGAAATGAAATTGATTACTCGAGTATTGGGGCGGCAGGGTAGACTAGTGGTTTTAGAGCGTTGCACTTGTAACGAAAGGTTGCAAGATCGAATCCCCGAGCTGACAACGTAAAAATCTACTGTTCTGCCCCTGAACAAGGCAGTTAAACCCACTGATCATAGACCATCATTGGAAATAAAATGTTGTTCTAAACTGACTTGCCTAGTTAGATAAAAGGTAAAATAAATAAATATGGGGACTAAAGTAAGGAATGACTAAAGGCCTTTTTGACAGACATTAGCCACACCGCATCCAAAGTGACTTTCACACAACACATATATACAGTATTGTATCTACTGGGCAAGCTACTCACCCTGAGGTGCAGTGAGAGGTCGTCCGTGGTCCTGGCACCAGCCCACTGGGTGGATGTGAGGGCTGCTGGCATCACACCTAAAATGCACATCACACTATAACTCTAAATGTGTTTCTTATTGATTTTGAATTTAATGTAATATTGTTCTTGACAAAGTACAGAACAGTAATAGACATAGAATTGTACATTTATGTGGACCCCAGGAAGAGTAGCTGATGGAGGTCCCAACAAAATAAACCAAACACACCACTAAACCACAGCATACAGTACATTATCTTCCTACATACACACACTTCCTCAACTAAACACACACACACACACACACGTATTTCAATCCTCCTGGGGTAGCACATAACAATAACCTCAACATGCAATTTGCATTTAAAATACAAAGTTTGTGACCAGGAGAATTTTGCAATAGGGCTCTGACGAGAGGTTCTGGGAATGGATTCTCAATCCTTGTAACCCGTGCGGTTATTAAATATTAGCGATAGCGATGTTTCTGTGCAACTTTGACGTTCAATTTTCTCTCAAGATTGCCAAACAATTTGTATGTTGATGTAGTGCCCATCGGTTATGAATGTTTCCACTTCCTGTGTTGAGAAGTCGTGTTTTTACAGTCGGTTCCTGATTTTAACCCCCTAGTCGATTGACGCACTGGTGCATCATTTAAAAAAAATACCCTGGGTCTGTTCTAAAGTGACTGCAAAATTTGGTCAGATGCACCTGTGACAGTGTGCTATTGAGTGCCATTGTGTGTTTGCGAACAGATCTCATGGTTTATTTTAGGGCTGTGTCTGATAACTTTGCTAGCTAACAGAAATTAGAAATGCAACATCACACCTAACCAACAACCGCCATGTTTCTCAATTTCAAAGGAAAGATTCCATTGGTCACGTGACTTGTATATGCTCTGTGATTGGACAATACAGAGCACAACGCTGTATGGGATAAGTAGTTTGTTTACACCCCAACTCTGAAATGTACACAGTCTTGTTGACTTTTTTCAAATATCACAGTTCTTTAAATGCGATTACTAATCTTTTGAATTAATGCTTAATCCGGGAGATTGTTGTACCTAATCAATGTTTGGAACACCGCAACCAGCATGTTGTTGAAATGTGTATGCTAAAAATGAGTGGGTGTGTCAGTTCCGGAACCATAACTGCGAAAAAGAGGGGCGGGCCCATCTGAGGCCTATTTCACTTACTGTACAGGCCGGCTAGATTAACATCTACCTACATACACATGCAATCACACAACAAGTGCAATTCCATTAGATTTCTGTGTGCTTTGAAATGATACAGCAGCGGTGCGATTCTGCTGAATAGCCCAGTTGCACAGAGTGGAGGCTTGCCTGACTGCTGTCCCTTGGGCACTATAATTTGACCAAGAATCCCACAAATCCTCTTTGGTGAGCGTAGCGGAGTGGCTGAGAGAGTGAATGTGTGTGCGTATGTGTGTGTGTGTGTGTGAGAATAACCAATCATGGGGTGCACCGAGTGAACGATTTCCAGATTGCTGTCCCTTGGGCACTATAAATTGACCAAGAATCCCATACATGCTCTCTGGTGAGTGTAACGGACTGGCTGAGAGTGAATCTGTGTGTGTGTGTGTGTGTGTACATGCAAGTGTTTTGTGCTTGTGTGCAAGTTAAACTGTGAGTGTAGGTGTACATCTGGGTGCGTGTGAATGCAATGAGCTGTGGCGACCCATGCTTTCTGTGAAACAAGGAGGCTAGGAAGCTAGCAGATTCTCCTCTTGGAAAGTCTCCGTAAGACATGAAAAAAGGAGGGGAAAAAGGACAAATAAAATCACCACTGCAAAATATCTCCGCCAGGCAACTCTGAGAACAAAACGGAGAAGACTGGCAGTTCTCCTCTTCAACTATTACATCTAGTGACACTGACTTCTGTTTTTCTCCCACATCAGGCTTTCACTGGATGAATTGGGCCATGCGTCACATGACATGTAAATCAAACTCCTCTTGAAAATAAGCGGGCAAATCACCACTGATTCACTGACATCGGTACGAGAGAGAGAGAGAGAGATGCGGAATTGAAGATCATACATGTACACACACGTGCGCACCCGCACGCACACACCCTTTACTGTTGATCTATACGTCACTCTTTATGTAACAAAGCTACGTATATGCACTGAGTGCACAAAATAGTCCATGCTCTATGACAGACGGAACAGGTGAATCTACGTGAAAGCTATGATCCCTTATTGACGTCACTTGTTTAATCTACTTCAAATCAGTGTAGATGAAGGGGATGAAGCATTGAGACAACTGAGACATGGATTGCGTATGTGTGCCATTCAGAGGGTGAATGGGAAAGACAAAAGATTTAAGTGCCTTTGAACCGGGTATGGTAGTAGGTGCCAGGCACACCAGTTTGTGTCAAGAACTGCAATGCTGCTGGGTTTTCACGCTCAACAGTTTCCCGTGTGTTAAGAATGGTCCACGACCCAAAGGACATCCAGCCAACTTGACAACTATGGGAAGCATAAGAGTCAACATGGGCCAGCATTCCTGTGGAATGATTGACACCTTGTAGAGTCCTTGCCCCGACAAATTGAGGCTGTTCTGAGGGCAAAAGGGGGGATGCAACTGTGTTCTTAATGTTTTGTACACTCATATATATATATATATATATATATATATATGTACGTACGTACAGTGCCTTGCGAAAGTATTCGGCCCCCTTGAACTTTGCGACCTTTTGACACATTTCAGGCTTCAAACATAAAGATATAAAACTGTATTTTTTTGTGAAGAATCAACAACAAGTGGGACACAATCATGAAGTGGAACGACATTTATTGGATATTTGAAACTTTTTTAACAACTCAAAAACTGAAAAATTGGGCGTGCAAAATGATTTAGCCCCTTTACTTTCAGTGCAGCAAACTCTCTCCAGAAGTTCAGTGAGGATCTCTGAATGATCCAATGTTGACCTAAATGACTAATGATGATAAATACAATCCACCTGTGTGTAATTAATCAAGTCTCCGTATAAATGCACCTGCACTGTGATAGTCTCAGAGGTCTGTTAAAAGCGCAGAGAGCATCATGAAGAACAAGGAACACACCAGGCAGGTCCGAGATACTGTTGTGAAGAAGTTTAAAGCCGGATTTGGATACAAAAAGATTTCCCAAGCTTTAAACATCCCAAGGAGCACTGTGCAAGCGATAATATTGAAATGGAAGGAGTATCAGACCACTGCAAATCTACCAAGACCTGGCCGTCCCTCTAAACTTTCAGCTCATACAAGGAGAAGACTGAGATGCAGCCAAGAGGCCCATGATCACTCTGGATGAACTGCAGAGATCTACAGCTGAGGTGGGAGACTCTGTCCATAGGACAACAATCAGTCGTATATTGCACAAATCTGGCCTTTATGGAAGAGTGGCAAGAAGAAAGCCATTTCTTAAAGATATCCATAAAAAGTGTCATTTAAAGTTTGCCACAAGCCACCTGGGAGACACCAAACATATGATTTATTTATTTATTTATGTTACCTTTATTTAAGCAGGCAAGTCAGTTAAGAACAAAATCTTATTTTCAATGACGGCCTAGGAACAGTGGGTTAACTGCCTGTTCAGGGGCAGAACGGGGTTTGAACTTGCAACCTTCCGGTTCCTAGTCCAACTCTCTAACCACTAGGCTACTCTGCCGCCCCGACATGTGGAAGAAGGTGCTCTGGTCAGATGAAACCAAAATGTAACTTTTTGGCAACAATGCAAAACGTTATGTTTGGCGTAAAAGCAACACAGCTCATCACCCTGAACACACCATCCCCACTGTCAAACATGGTGGTGGCAGCATCATGGTTTGGGCCTGCTTTTCTTCAGCAGGGACAGGGAAGATGGTTAAAATTGATGGGAAGATGGATGGAGCCAACTACAGGACCATTCTGGAAGAAAACCTGATGGAGTCTGCAAAAGACCTGAGACTGGGACGGAGATTTGTCTTCCAACAAGACAATGATCCAAAACATAAAGCAAAATCTACAATGGAATGGTTCAAAAATAAACATATCCAGGTGTTAGAATGGCCAAGTCAAAGTCCAGACCTGAATCCAATCGAGAATCTGTGGAAAGAACTGAAAACTGCTGTTCACAAATGCTCTCCATCCAACCTCACTGAGCTCGAGCTGTTTTGCAAGTAGGAATGGGAAAAAATGTCAGTCTCTCGATGTGCAAAACTGATAGAGACATACCCCAAGCGACTTACAGCTGTAATCGCAGCAAAAGGTGGCACTACAAAGTATTAACTTAAGGGGGCTGAATAATTTTGCACGCCCAATTTTTCAGTTTTTGATTTGTTAAAGTTTGAAATATCCAATAAATGTCGTTCCACTTCATGATTGTGTCCCACTTGTTGATTTTTCACAAAAAAAATACAGTTTTATATCTTTATGTTTGAAGCCTGAAATGTGGCAAAAGGTCGCAAAGTTCAAGGGGGCCGAATACTTTCGCAAGGCACTGTATATACACACACACACAAAATAGTACATCAGTTACAAAACAACATTAAGGTGTAATCTATCAATTACTGACACTAAACATCAGTAAGCATATGGCCCTGTCTGGGGGTGTCATCAGATGGGGTCACAGTGTCTCCTGACCCCTCCCGTCTCAGCCTCCAGTATTTATGCTGCAGTAGTGTATGTGTCGGGGGGCAAGGGTCAGTTTGTTATATCTGGAGTACTTCTTCTGTCCTATCCGGTGTCCTGTGTGAATTTAAGTATGCTCTCTCTAATTCTCTCTCTCGGAGGACCTGAGCCCTAGGACCATGCCCCAGGACTACCTGACATGATGACTCCTTGCTGTCCCCAGTCCACCTGACCATGCTGCTGCTCCAGTTTCAACTGTTCTGCCTGTGATTATTATTATTTGGCCATGCTGGACATTTATGAACATTTGAACATCTTGGCCATGTTCTGTTATAATCTCCACCCGGCACAGCCAGAAGAGGACTGGCCACCCCACATAGCCTGGTTCCTCTCTAGGTTTCTTCCTAGGTTTTGGCCTTTCTAGGGAGTTTTTCCTAGCCACCGTGCTTCTACACCTGCATTGCTTGCTTGTTTGGGGTTTTAGGCTGGGTTTCTGTACAGCACTTTGAGATATCAGCTGATGTACGAAGGGCTATATAAATAGATTTGATTTGAGTTGATTGCATGTCTCATCTGGCTAGAACTTGATGAAAACACCTTCTCAACCTCAGGTTTGATTTCCACAACGGACTTAGTTTAACAGTCAAGGTAGAAACGAGGAAGCCAACATACAAAAGCTGGACACGTTTCAAACCGAGGTGACAAAATTAATTATTCTGTCATTTCCCCCCCCCCACACACACACACAGTGTGGACATTTAATTTTCCAATTTCTCATCAACTTACAAAAATCTAATTTCAAAAGAATGGAAAACAGTTAGAACTGAATGACTGGTGTCTCACCAGTAGTCATAGGTGTCATCCCAGTTGTCAAAGTGAACCAGGAAGCGATTGTCCACGATGTCGGCCACCGAGGCCACACACACCAGGCACGGGTTCTTCCTGTCCACTGCCTCCAGTTTCATGCCCACCTGAAACTTAGAGGTGCTCGTGGTCTGTGGACACACACAGAGACACATCAGTAAGGGCTCAATTATTTGACGACGTAGAAATCATGCATTCATGTCAATCGAGGGTTTGAGTAAAAATTCAAATAGCATACACTGATTCTGACCTAAAGGCTTGAGGGCACCAACTTTGAGCTTTAAGATAACATTTGATCATATCACATACACTGATTGGACAAAACATTAACAAAACCGGCTCTTTCTATGACACTGACTGATCAGGTGAATCCAGGTGAAAGATATGATCCCTTAATGATGTCACTTGTTAAATCTACTTCAAATCAATTGAGACATGGATTGTGTACAGCACTTTGAGATATCAGCTGATGTACGAAGGGCTATATAAATAAATTTTATTTTATTTGAATGTGTGCCATTCAGAGGGTGAATGGGAAAGACAAAATATTTAAGTGCCGTTGCACGGGGTAAGGTAGTAGGTGCCAGGCGCACCAGTTTGTGTCAAGAACTGCAAACGCTGCTGGGTTTTTCACGCTCAACAGTTTCCCGTGTTTATCAAGAATGGTCCACGACCCAAAGGACAGCCAGCCAACTTGACACAACTGTGGGAAGCATTGGAGTCAACATGGGCCAACATCTCTGAAGAACGCTTTCGACCCCTTGTAGAGCTCATGCCCTGATTAATTGAGGCTGGTCTGAAGGAAAAAGGTGGAGTACAACTCAATATCAGGAAGGTGTTCTTAATGATTTGAACACTCAGTGTATATTGTCCTATACGCCAATCAATTCCCTTCATTAAAGTCATACAGTACCTCTCAGTCAATCTTTATTTGAGCTTTTGCCACTAAAAACAAAACTACAGAAAGTAAAGCAGTGTTTATTTTAAGCATTGTGGGAGGAGCTTTACAACAGCCACTGGGACACATTGTTCTGTTCTGCTGTGTGAATGAAGGTCAGCTTTTGGCCCCAGGCGTCCTTTCAGGAGAAAGAAGCACTGAGCTTATGTTGACTCCCACAACCTGACCAAGCACTTACACTGTGATGAGATTCAAACAGATTCTGTGGTGCAGCTGGAGCGTTACAAGACTCTTGGTATTTATCCCAGTTAAACTCGACTTCGTTGTAGCCTGGGAAAAAAAAAGACAAAAAAAAATGTGCAGGAAAATAGGAAGGGGGTGAAGAAAGGAGAGAGAAAATAAAATGCGATTAGGGTTGTGAAAAATATTGCTGTGCCAGGCACATTACATGATTCCCAACAGACTGCCGTGTATTAGCACTAAATGCTGATGGTGTGGAAATAAGATGAGGCCCTTGTAAGAAAAATTAACCATGCATAGTTTAAAGATCATTCTCCTGTTATGTGTTGAAGTCTATTCCGTTAGAATCAAACAAGCACAAGCTCTTACACAGAAGCAATACAATTCTATCAAAACAGACAAAAGTGAACAGCTGAAGGGACCTTTCACACTACTGAGCAAAGACAAACCGAGCTGTACTGAGCTGGCCTGGCTATGCATCCACCATAGTTGCTTGCCTTGAACCATGTTGATAAGGACCATGTGAAAAAAATTATATATTGGTTTGGGTCAGCATGATTAGTTACCGTGAAACGGGAAAAGAGAAAAAGTGTAACACTGTGCCGATCTGCTGTAGATCACCTTTTGGTGGGTGGAGCTTGTGTCCTGTCGACTCGCACCATCCGGCTGGCCTGATGTCGGCAGAGTCTGCGTTTAACCAGAAGTCATAGCATTCAGAGTAGCCGTCGATGTGGAGCCGCAATCGGTAGCCAATCACCTTTGAAAAACAAAATGCAGTAAATATATGTATGGATGTACATGCAGTCCATATCCCAAAACACCAATCCACAGCACGATGTCTTTCCGCATATATATATATATATATATATATATATATATATATATATATATATATATATATATATATGAGGAGACTTTCCATACAATTCAATTTTTGCTGATGGAAATACAACAGCGACAGCTAACGTACATCTTGTATATTTGGAAAGTGGTCGATGTGATACGCAGATTCCAAGAGCTTAGGTAATGACTCGTGACAATTTCAACACAAAAGGGATGGCATAAAAAGATAATTTAAAACACAAAACTACCAAGGCCCTCGTCAGTAACAGTTATGGACTATAATTTCCCCCACCCACAACAGTGCTGTCTGGACTTCAAATCACAGACCCAGTTAAAGTGTGTGACACGCCCAGTGTGCTGGGAGAGCCCTTGGTGTGACACGCCCAGTGTGCTGGGAGAGCCCTCCCTCTACCCTGCAGCTCACCTCTGCCACAGACAGGACACAGAACATGGAGGGGTGGAGAGGGTCGATCCCCTCCAGCCTCATCCCAGCCTTGAAGCCACTTCTGCTCGAGGGGAACGACTGGGCCTGGGATGGAGGGAGAGAGAGGAAGATAAAGGGAGAGAGAGTGGGAGAACATAAGAATGAGAAAGTGTGAGGGAGACAGCAATGGACATACAGAGAGAAAAGTAAATGAGAGGAGGATGGGAGAGAGAGAAAGTGAGAGACAATACGGATAGAGAGTATAGGACAGAGCAGAGCTAGCAAAAAAGGAGATAACGAAACGACCAATAGGAGACCAGGAGAATAAACCCAAATGTTGATAAATAAAATATCCTCACTAGAAAACCCAAACCTGTAGTAGGAAATATAACTCTAGAAAATCCAAACCTATACATTTACTATGAAACATAACATTATTGTGCTTCCATTCTCATGGAGGCTGAACCCCCACGCTCAAGTGTGTCGCGGCAGCTCAGTTGCCGTGGAAATGGGTGTTTGTGCCTCCAACGGAACAGATGTCAAATCCCTTCATAGAAAAATGCATACAGTATGCTGCACAGAGTGTTTGTAGCAAAGGACTTAGTCCAGCGTAAATGATTGTTATGGAGCGAGAGATGGGGGAGGGGGGGCATAGGCAACACTTGGGGGGAGGGGGGTGTCTTGATACTGTAAACATTTAAGGGTCTTAAGGAGAGAGATATGGGGGAGGGGGGGGGCATAGGCAACACTGGGGGGGGGGTCTTGATACTGTAAACATTTAAGGGTCTTATGGGGGAGGGGTGGCATAGGCAACACTGGGGGGGGGGGGGGGTCTTGATACTGTAAACATTTAAGGGTCTTAAGGAGAGAGATATGGGGGAGGGGGGGCATAGGCAACACGGGGGGGGGGGGGGTCTTGATAATTTAAACATTTAAGGTTTAAACATTCAAGTCTCAAATCCTTGCTTAATCTACACTGCGGTCTAATAGTTGTGCTGTGTCCGTTCTCAAATTCACAGTAATTAGAAACAATGGGGACATCCTGGTGTCCACCACCACCCACCCACGCGCATGAGCACACACACAAAGTGTGATTTTCATCTATTTTGCAGGCCCTTGTCGACCCATTAGAAATAAGTCCTGCAGAAAAGCAGTAGGAAAGGGGAGGATCTGTGATTTCTCTGCAGTTTTAGCACATGGTCCTCCCCCTCTCATCTGAAATCTGGCTGTGTGATCTACAACTCCAGCTACTGCGATAGGGAAACTATTTCATCAAGGACAACTGGTTGCAATTTGCTTTGTTCTAAAATAAATTAAATAAAACATTAAATCACTTGGAGAAAATACACAACATGAACAAAAGTATGTGGACACCTGCTCAGCCAACATCTCAATTCAAAATCATAGGCATTAATATGGAATTGGTCCCCCCTTTGCTGCTATAACAGCCTCCACTCTTCTGGGAAGGCTTTCCACTAGATGTTGGAAAATTGCTGCAGGGACTTGCTTCCATTCAGTCACGAGAGCATTAATGAGGTCGGGCACTGATGTTGGGCAATTAGGCCTGGCTTGCAGTCGGCGTTCCAATTCATCCCTAAGGTGTTCGATGGGTTTGAGGTCAGGGCTCTGTGCAGGCCAGTCAAGTTCTTCCACACTGATCTCAATAAACCATTTCTTTATGGACCTCGCTTTGGGCACGGGAGCATTGTCATTCTGAAACAGCAAAGGGCCTTCCCCAAAGTATGTGGACACACATTCAAAACAATGTGTTGCCGCAATGTTGCAAGCACAGAATCGTCTAGAATGTCATCGAATGGTATAGCGTTTAGATTTCCCTAGCCCAAAACCATGAAAAACAGACCCAGACTATAAATTTGTCCTCCACCAAACTTTACAGTTAGCACTATGCATTGGGGCAGGTAGCGTTCTCCTGGCATCCACCAAACCCAGATTTTTCTGTCAAACTGCCAGATGGTGAAGCGTTTCCTTCTGCTTCGGAGTCTAATGGCGGCAAGCTTTACATCACTCCAGCCGATGCTTGACTGAACTTGGGCTTATGTGCGGCTGCTCTGCATCTTTTGAAGGGGTGTCCACATACTTTTGTATATAATCTACCTTCGCATAGTCCCGTAAACTATATACTGTACAGTAGGTCCTTAACATTCTTCCTTTCAAATCAACAGACCATGTTTAACATCAAGCAGCTGGCTTATGGCCTTTAAATACAAATCATAGCTTTGGTGGCCTGTATTCTAGTTTAGTAAATTACATCTCGGACTGAATACAGACAAATGGGGAACTACCTGGACATTTTCATTTTCTGTTGCAAAATTTTACGTTGTTACGGTGTGCCTTAATGTATAGGGCTCTCGTGTCAAGCTTTAGTAGTAGATAAACCTACTGGTTGATGAAGGTGATGCTTACCTCAGTGAACAGTCTGAGGGGAACTGCTATGGCCTTCTCCTCTCCCAGGTACTGTTCCCACGACCAGGCCTTCTTCTTACCAATCACTGCTACCACACCACACTGAGTTACATCTCTACTTATGATAGCACAAGCCAGATTCCAGGACACACATTAAACCTAGTCCTAGTCTAAAAACTTCACTCAATGGAGAATCCCTGTGTGTAAATATACATCCGTACTCTACAGTACATAGCATATGCCAGCCATTATCATTTGATATCACTTTAAACATACTCAGTGCATTCATATCAATAACCAGTAGTATTTTAGTATTCAGTTATGATCTGATTGTTGTTATTAGCAGCATTTCCAGAGTTTACCTTGTGTGCTGGTCACTTTGTTCTTCATTTTTGCTGCGTCCTCTTTTGGTCGCTCCTGAAATAACACAGTTGTTACAGGTATAGAATCTTAATTCGATCACTGTCGTCTTAATTTGATCACTCGGTTGTCACAGAGAATTTTCCTGCAGAGCAGGAAATGCAACAACAACAAAAAATACTAACTAAAAATGCATCAACCCATACAAAAATGTCCATTAATTATAATCTACATAATAATTCACATTTCCTGTTGCTGCAGGATTATTTTTTTGCTGTGAGAAACTGGGAAAATGAAGATAGGACATCTATAGTTGGTGAAAGAAACTTGAGTAACACTTCACTACAAAAGTGCAGTCAAAAACGTGATTGTCCTGTGATTAAAATAGTATTCAGACCCCTTGACATTTTCCACATTTTGTTATGTTACAGCCTTATTCTAATTGATTCACTTGTTTTTTGCTAAATCATAAAAAAAATCAACTGAAATACACATTTACTTAAGTATTCAGACCCTTTACTCAGTACTTTGTTGAAGCACCTTTGGCAGTGATTACAGCATCGAGTCTTCCCGGGTATGATGTTACAAGCTTGGCACACCTGTATTAGGGGAGTTTCTTCAGTTTTTTATTTTATTTGAAATATTTTCTACATAATAATAGTGAAGACATCAAAACTATGAAATAACACCTATGGAATCATGTAGTAACCCCCAAAAAAGTGTTAAACAAAACAAAATATATTTTATATTTGAGATTCTTCAAATAGCCTCCCTTTGCCTTGACAGCTTTGCACACTCTTGGCATTTTTTAATAAATTTGCAAAAATGTCATTATGGGGTGTTGTGTGTAGATAATTTTTTTAAAACAATTTAATCAATTTTAGAATAAGGCTGTAACGTAACAAAATGTGGAAAAAGTCAAGGGGTCTGAATACTTTCCGAATGCACTTCCCAAAGTTGGGTTTGCATCTAAAAAGGTGAAAATAAATGATGTAGCTATTGAGGCTACCTGCCACTTTATATGAGATTCATTTCTGTTAATTTCAAAAAGAGACATGAATTTAGAACATAATTCTCCCGAGATGTCAATCACAATTTGAAATGTGGCAGGGTCACCCCCATCCCTGCCTCCAAATTACAGAAAAGCTGTTGCAATTTAGAATTTTCTTCAGAGGTGGAGAAGAGTAGCTGAGGATGAGGAGAAGAGCAGCTGCCAAAAATATTCCTCATGCCAGGTGACAGAAAAGGAAGAAGATAATTTTCTTCAACTGCTTACAAAGCAAGAGTTCTCACAGAGCAAACACAGCTTTGTAGTTGGTCTGGGTTCATCTGGCAATATAGCTAGAACTGGCTTGCTTGATAGATGATTTCTAGTTAAAAAATTATCACATTTTCCCTGCCTATGGACAGACCCCAAACAATGTACTGTAAGTTAGGATTTTGTAGTCTTTTGCTAGGTAGTTCCTGGACATTAACCTCTTACTCTTCATCTTGTGTGGAATTATTTCACTGATTTTCTGTCTCGGCATTATCCACAGGGTAACTGTCAACTTGAGTCTGAAAATGGACACTGGAGGTAAAGGAATCTGCGGTGTAAGCATCCATTTGATGTTCATGAACATTTGTCACGACCTGATTAGGTCAGGCTACCTGATTTGGTAGGGTGCATTGTAGCTAAGCCTTACCCTAACCTGGCACATCAATGCGCATCAATGCGCCTAACTTGCTACGTTAATTATCCTGACCTGACGATTTAGTTATCCTAACCTGTAATTTCCCTAACCTGTCATCGATGTAGACAGAACCGTTGCTAACTTTGGAGCCCGGACTCATAGGCTAGTCACACATTAACCCCTAATTCTTCACCTTGTGTGAATTTTTTTCCCCCACAGAGACTCTTTCACATTATCCTCAGGGTAACGGTTTACTTGTTTAAATACCTTATTTTCAAATACAGATAAGCGCACAGAAGTAATCCGTACATTATATCTTTAAGAAATGGCTTTCTTCTTGCCACTCTTCCATAAAGGCCAGATTTGTGCAATATACAACTGATTGTTGTCCTATGGACAGAGTCTCCCACCTCAGCTGTAGATCTCTGCAGTTCATCCAGAGTGATCATGGGCCTCTTGGCTGCATCTCTGATCAGTCTTCTCCTTGTATGAGCTGAAAGTTTAGAGGGTCGGCCAGGTCTTGGTAGATTTGAAGTGGTCTGATACTCCTTCCATTTCAATATTATCGTTTGCACAGTGCTCCTTGGGATGTTTAAAGCTTGGGAAATCTTTTTGTATCCAAATCCGGCTTTAAACTTCTTCACAACAGTATCTCGGACCTGCCTGGTGTGTTCCTTGTTCTTCATGATGCTCTCTGCGCTTTTAACAGACCTCTGAGACTATCACAGTGCAGGTGCATTTATACGGAGACTTGATTAATTACACACAGGTGGATTGTATTTATCATCATTAGTCATTTAGGTCAACATTGGATCATTCAGAGATCCTCACTGAACTTCTGGAGAGAGTTTGCTGCACTGAAAGTAAAGGGGCTGAATAATTTTGCAAGCCCAATATTTCAGTTTTTGATTTGTTAAAAAAGTTTGAAATATCCAATAAATGTCGTTCCACTTCATGATTGTGTCCCACTTGTTGTTGATTCTTCACAAAAAAAATACAGTTTTATATCTTTATGTTTACTTTCGCAAGGCACTGTATATTTATTTCAAATATTAGTACATGCAGTTGAAGTGAGAACTCTACATACACCTCAGCCAAATACATATAAACTCAGTTTCACAATTCCTGACACTTAATCCTAGTAAAGATTCCCTGTCTTAGGTCAGTTAGGATCACCACTTTATTAGAAGAATGTGAAATGTCAGAATAATAGTAGAGAGAATGATTTATTTCAGCTTTAATTTATTTCATCACATTCCCAGTGAGTCAGAAGTTTACATACACTCAATTAGTATTTGGTAGCAACACGCTTAAATTGTTTAACTTGGGTCAAACATTTTGGGTAGCCTTCCACAAGCTTCCCACAATAGGTTGGGTGAATTTTAGCCCATTCCTCCTGACAGAGATGGTGTAACTGAGTCAGGTTTGTAGGCCTCCTTGCTCGCACATGCTTTTTCAGTTCTGCCCACAAATTTTCAATAGGATTGAGGTCAGGGTTTTGTGATGGACACTCCCAATACCTTGACTTTGTTGTCCTTAAGCCATTTTGCAACAACTTTAGAAGTATGCATGGGGTCATTGTCCATTTGGAAGACCCATTTGTGACCAAGCTTTAACGTCCTGACTGATGTCTTGAGATGTTGCTTCAATATATCCACATAATTTTCCTCCTTCATGATGCCATCTATTTTGTGAAGTTCACCAGTGCCTCCTGCAGCAAAGCACCCCCACAACATGATGCTGCCACCCCCGTGCCTCACGGTTGGGAGGGTGTTCTTCAGCTTGCAAGCCTCCCCCTTTTTCCTTCAAACATAACGATGGCCATTCCTTCCATTTTTGTTTCATCAGACCAGAGGACATTTCTCCAAAAAGTACAATCGTTGTCCCAATGTGCAGTTGCAAACCGTAGTCTGGCTTTTTTATGGCGGTTTTGGAGCAGTGGCTTCTTCCTTGCTTAGTGGCCTTTCAGGTTATGTCGATATAGGACTCGTTTTACTGTGGATATAGATACGTTTGTACTGGTTTCCTCCAGCATCTTCACAAGGTCCTTTGCTGTTGTTCTGGGATTGATTCTCACTTTTCGGACCAAAGTACGTTCAGCTCTGGGAGACAGAAGGCATGTCCTTTCTGCGTGGTATGACGGCTGCGTGGTCCCATGGTGTTTATACTTGTTCATCTGTACAAACAATAGTACACGTGGTACCTTCAGGCTTTGGAAATTGCTCCCAAGGATGAACCAGACTTGAGGTGTACAATGTTTTTTCTGAGGTCTTGGCTGATATCTCCATGATGTCAAGCAAAGAGGCACTGAGTTTGAAGGTAGGCCTTGAAATACATACACAGATACACCTCCAGATACAGATACACCTCCAGTTGACTCATGATGATGTCACTTAGCATATCAGAAGCTTCTAAAGCCATGACACCATTTTCTGGAATTTTCCAAGCTGTTTAAAGGCACAGTCAACTTAGTGTATGGAAACTTCTGACCCACTGGAATTGTGATAGTCAATTATAACTTATGTAATCTGTCTGTAAACAATTGTTGGAAAAATGACTTGTGTCATGCACAAAGTAGATGTCCTAACAGACTCGCCAAAACTATAGTTTGTTAACAAGAAAATTGTGGAGTGGTTGAAAAACGAGTTTTAATGACGCCAACCTAAGTGTATGTAAACTTCCGACTTCAACTGTATATGTATTTAAAATATATGTCAATATATCAGGCTTCTGTATGGGGTTAGGATATGATCAAGAGCTCAGGTTCGGTCGGTCCAGGCCTACTCACTCTCAGACAATATTCCTCCACCACGCCTTTGCTGGAACTCACACTCAGTTTTATTTTCTTCCTATCCTCTGCCTGCATCATTCGAGACAGGATCGATTCTACAACCACATAGGGGGAAAAAAGCAACATGAAACACACACACATAGGCCAACAGAATGCAAAAAAATCTAATCAATTGCCATTTAAAATTGTGCATTGCGTTAAGTTGAGACATCTCAATTTATTCCTACATGTAATTTTCCTTCTGAACAGAGTGAATGAAAAAGCCCCCACATTCCTTCTATAAAAACATGAAAGCACTCTGAAGTATCCCCCTTTCAAACAAAGCAGATTACATTCCTAGTCTTATGTGCACTTCAATTGTTCGCCTGAGACGTAAGCAGCTGGACCGCCTCATTGCCTGTAGTAGGAGACAAAGGCGGAATTGCCCCCCCCCCCCCCCCCCCCAAGTACAGTAACCCATGTGTATTGTGTATAGAGGACATGAATGCATCTCTTTCCCTGGTACATTATGTAAATTGATGTCTGATGGAATTTGGATTGAGTTCCTGGTAAGAGATAAAGACAGCTTCGCATGAAAGTCAAATGAAGTGAAATGGGGTCTGTGGTAGAGGGGGTGGCCGCCACTGGAGGGGCCCGGATTTTCACAGAAAGGCAGAGAGAAGCAGCGCCTGTGAGCCTTCCGAAGCAGATTAATGGATTGTACTTTAGTTACCCGGAAACAAAATGGATTCACTATATAACTGTAATACTTCCTGCTCTAACACAAAATGGTTGCCCTCGGGCCTTGTCGCACTCTAACTAAAGATTATCTGTGTTGAAATATCATAAAGGAAATCTCAGGGCTACAGAGCAAAATAATCACAGTGTAACCTTAACACACCACAAAACGGACTGAAATCATCATTTTGACCATTGACCACAGCTACCCTACTGTTAAGTGAACTCTTTAGTGTTTCAGTGAACCTCCATAGTGACTCACCGTTTGGTATTTCCTTCTGCCCAGTCCTTCGGCCAATCAGGGACTCAGTCTCCCAGTTTCCATTCCAATCACATTCTATGTCTTCAGCAGATCTATTCGAGGCATAGCTATAGACAAAACAAATCAAATAAACAATGGATCAAAATGACAGCCAAACATGCCAGTCAATGAATGCAAATTATTTAACTTTGTTTACACAACAATTCATGTATGCATGTGCCATACTCTGAAAAGTTGAAATTAGATTTCTCTGTGTAAACAGCGTCCCCAAAACCACCCAGATATTTAGTTTAGTTTTAAATTACAGCTTAAATACTGCAATGAGGATTTGATTGAATGGCTCCCATATTCTCCATCTAAAAGCTACTGCTTCTCAGGCAGTCAATATCACCTTCCATATTATATTAGGGGGCCTATTAATTGGTTGAAGGTTTCCAGGAGGTGTGACAGAGAGGGGGAGGGGAGCCAGTGCTCGAGGTCCCTGAGGGTGAGTGGAGGTGGGGCTGGTCTGACTGCAGTCTGCAGGCCATCTGATTAACTGGGAGGAGTGGCTGCAAAGGCTCTGGGCATTAGGGATAGGCATTTGAAATTATTTCAGTATTATAAAAATATTGTATATCTGGATACTGTCATTTCTGGACTATTAATATGTATTTTGTACATGTTTTTTTTTGTATTTCACCTTTATTTAACTAGGTAGGCTAGTTGAGAACAAGTTCTCATTTACAACTGCGACCTGGCCAAGATAAAGCATAGCAGTGTGAACAGACAACACAGAGTTACACATGGAGTAAACAATTAACAAGTCAATAACACAGTGGGGAAAAAAATAGTCTATATACATTGTGTGCAAAAGGCATGAGGTAGGCGAATAATTACAATTTTGCAGATTAACACTGGAGAGATAAATGTACATAAATAAGCCGCACATGTCTATAAGCCGCAGGTGCCTACCGGTACATTGAAACAAATGAACTTTACACAGCCTTTAAACGAAACACGGCTTGTAACAAAAATAAAAAAAATTGCAGTAAACAGTAGCCTACCAAGAAAGTCATTGGTCACTATCTTCCTCCTGTTAGAGTTGCGTCAATTCGAATCTGGTATCAGGATAAATATGACAACGAGTCACCGATTGTATGCTATGTATTTTTTATTAGCTAAGCAATATAGTGGTAAATGCAATTGCACTGAAACCACTGAAGTCATCTCCTTCGGTGTCGGAGTTGAATAGTCTCAGAATTGCTTCATCCGATGTTGGATCGCTGCCCTCTTCAACACGCAGCAGTACAGCCTTTCAAAACCTGTTGATGATAGTGGATTTTTTGACAATGCTCCACGCTGTCAGCAGCTCTATTTCCTTTTCCAACAGCGAGATCGATCGCCTTCAACTTGAAAGCTGCATCATTAGCATTTATCCGTGTCTTTGCCATGATGAGGGTGACAAAATGACTACCGTAATCAGAATGATGGGAAGTTTGAGCGGGCTCGATTTACGTCACATTATGTGATGGTGCTCAGTTTTTTGGAGGCATGAATCTTGTGAAAGCGGGAAAAATCGATAAATTAGCCGCGTCATTGTATAAACCGCGATGTTCAAAGCGTGGGGAAAAAAGTAGCGGCTTATAGTCCGGAAATTACAGTAGTCAAAATGTGTTTTAAAAATACACTAGACGACCAAAATTCTGTGGACATCTGCACATCGAACATCACATTCCAAAATCAGGGGCATTAATATAGGGTTAATGTAACAGCCTCCACTCTTCTGGGAAGGCTTTCCACTAGATGTTGGAACATTGTTGCGGGGACAAGAGCATTAGTGAGGTCGAGCACTGATGTTGGGCGATTAGGCCTGGCTCGCAGTCGGCGCTCCAATTCATCCCAAAGATGTTTTGATAGAGCCCTGACCTCAACCTCTCTGTGCAGGCCAGTCAAGTTCTTCCACACCGATCTCAACTAGCCATTTCTGTATGGACCTTGCACGGGGGCATTGTCATGCTGAAAACAGGTAAGGGCCTTCCCCATACTGTTGCCATAAAGTTGGAAGCACAGAATCGTCTAGAATGTTGTAGGCTGTAGCGTTTCCCTTCACTTGATCGAAGGGGCCTAGCCCGAACCATTATTTGTCCCCCATTAAAACATTACAGTTGGCACTATGCATTGAGGCAGGTAGCGTTCTCCTGGTATCCACCAAAACTGCCTGATGGCGACGCATGATTCATCCCTCCATTGAACACGTTTGCTCTGCTCCAGAGTCCAATGGCGGCAAGCTTTACACCCCTCCAGCCAACGCTTAGGAATTGCGCATGGTGATCTTAGGTTTGTGTGCAGCTGCTCGTCCATGGAAACCCATTTCATGAAGCTCCCGACAAACAGTTCTAGTGCTGGCGTTGTTTCCAGAGGCAGTTTGGAACTCGGTAGTCAGTGTTGCAACCGGGGACAGATGATTTTTACGTGCTTCAGCACTCGGCGGTCCCGTTCTGTGAGCTTGTGTGGCCTACCTTTTGACGGCTGAGCCGTTGTTGCCCCTAGACATTTCCACAGTTGCCAATGTTTGTCTATGGAGCTTGCATGGCTGTGTGCTAGATTGTATACACCTGTCAGCAAAGGGTGTGGCTTAAATAGCCGAATCCACTAATTTGAAGGGGTGTCCTCATACAGTGAGGGAAAAAAGTATTTGATCCCCTGCTGATTTTGTATGTTTGCCCACTGACAAAGAAATGATCAGTGAATGGTAGGTTTATTTGAACAGTGAGAGACAGAATAACAACAACAATATACAGAAAAACACATGTCAAAAATGTTATAAATTGATTTGCATTTTAAATGAGGAAAAAAAGTATTTGACCCCCTCTCAATCAGAAAGATTTCTGGCTCCCATGTGTCTTTTATACAGGTAACAAGCTGAGATTAGGAGCACACTCTTAAAGGGTGCTCCTAATCTCAGCTTGTTACCTGTATAAAAGACACCTGTCCACAGAAGCAATCAATCAATCAGATTCCAAACTCTCCACCATGGCCAAGACCAAAAAGCTCTCCAAGGGTTCTTGTCAGGGACAAGATTGTAGACCTACACAAGGCTGGAATGGGTTAAAAGACCATGGCAAGCAGCTTGTTGAGAAGGTGACAACAGTCACCATGAAGTCACCATGAAAACAATTGGTAACGCACTACGCCGTGAAGGACTGAAATCCTGCAGCGCCTGCAAGGTCCCCCTACTCAAGAAAGCACATATACATGCCCGTCTGAAGTTTGCCAATGAACATCTGAATGATTCAGAGGACAACTGGGTGAAAGTGTTGTGGTCAGATGAGACCAAAATGGAGCTCTTTGGCATCAACTCGACTCGCCGTGTTTGGAGGAGGAGGAATGCTGCCTATGACCCCAAGAACACCATCAAACATGGAGGTGGAACCATTATGCTTTGAGGGTGTTTTTCTGCTAAGGGGACAGGACAACTTCACCGTATCAAAGGGATGATGGACGGGGCTAATTGATCATTAAAAAACAATTTTGTAATCATGTTAGCACAACTGAAAAATGTACGAGATCTTCAGTTTTTTGGAAATTTCTCACATGGAATAGCCTTCATTTCTCAGAACAAAAATAGACTGACGAGTTCAGAAGAATGGTCTTTGTTTCTGGCCATTTGGAGCCTGTAATCAAACCCAAATGCTGATGCTCCAGATACTAAACTAGTCAAAAGAAGGCCAGTTTTGTTGCTTCTTTAAATCAAAAGTTTTCAGTTGTGCTAACATAACTACAAAATTGTTTAATGATCAATTAGCCTTTTAAAATGATAAACTTGGATTATCTAAAATACGTGCAATTGGAACACAGGAGTGATGGTTGCTGATAATGGGCCTCTGTACGCCTTGGTAGATATTCCATTTTTATTTTTTTAAGTCTGCCGTTTCCAGCTGCAATAGTCATTTACAACATTAACAATGTCTACACTGTATTTCTGATCAATTTGATATTTTATTTGAAAAGGGACCAAAAAAATGTGCTTTTCTTTCAAAAACAAGGACATTTCTAAATGACCACAAACTTTTGAACGGTAGTGTAAATGAAACATCAATGGAGACTTGCTTGTGCTGGTGAACTGCACTGCTTGTTTCAGCAAAGGGCTGGTGGAGGGGCGAGAGATGAGCAGGAGCCGGTGTGTGCGACTCTGTGTGTGTGTTGTTCCAAACTGTTTGGTTACTTCTCTGTATCTTTTCAAGGTTAAGTTTAGGCATTTATTACGAATTAACTCTGAATGGTTATGATAAGGGTCAAGGTTTGGGATAGGCTTAAGTCGTCCAAGTAATTGAATATTAAACATCCGTTTGGATATTCGAATAATCGCAGTGCATCCCTACTGGGCAAGGGGTGGAGCTGTGTGTCCTAACCCTCCCCTCCCTCACTGGGATCCATTGATCGAATGGTTTCATTTGACAGTGAAAGAGCCACCAGGAGGTTTTTAGATGTGTGTGTGCCGTACAGAAGATAGCAAAGAAGACCAGGTTTGTGGGAGTAAAGACAAAGGGCTAAATCCTAACCTGTATGTGTGCATGTAAAGTACAGTAGGCCTAACTCTTCATGTAAATATTACACTGATGCCAATGGTAACTGTGTAAAAGTCTCATGATCTTTAGGCTTCATCCCATTGATGTCACAGTAAGACCTACAGTAAATAACGACATTGAAGTGGTTGGTATGGGTATGATGATAGTGTGAGGCTGACAGTCTTAAATAAGCACACCACTATAGCTGAAAAAATAAATACAAATTTTCCAGTGATCTCCACTGCAGTTATCCAAAAAGACAATTACGCCCCAGCAAATACACACCAGGCCTTAGCAATGCAGCGCAAACTGTGTACCTGAATTAATAAAATTGTCAACGGATGAATGCTGCCACCATGACACGATGAAAGAGACCCAGCGATTAGGGGAGCTAAACAATGGCCCGCAACCATAGTGTGGATTATGGGGGAGCCCGTGGGGGGAGGGGGGGGGGGGCTTTGGATGCTGGAATTATTTTGCCGTGGACGAACATGCTAACTTTTTGAAGTAATTTGTTTGACAAATCAGATGAAAGTATCTTGAATGGTTGTGTTCATGACACATTAAAAGTTAATAAATGTTCACAGTTTAAATGACATCTTTATTATTAGGCCCATAAAAATGTTTTGTGCTAGATTCCATTTACCTTGATGGCTTACACCAACTTTCTCCACACCCCAGAGACCCCTTTTTCACATTTGAAAAATGCCCCCGCCCCCTTTTTATGATTGTTTATTGAGCCTATATTAAATAAGGCACCAAAATCTTGATTTTGTTTAATTTGAGAGACCTAGAAAAATGCTGGTTTTGATGCTCATTTTCTGCAAGTTTAACAAAACTCATGTAATCTTTTAGGTAGCCTATTTAATAATAAAAACAAAGTCTAGACCTTATTTCCCCAAATGTTATTTCGCTACCAAATGTATTATAATTTATATGAACCCTCATTTCATTACACATATTCTCTTTTACAGAAAGTGAATAGATCAATTGATAGCAACAGAGACACACATTGTATAATATTACTTCCCAAGCAAATACTCCTAGACTTTAGAAGGCAGGTGCTCAGCTTTTGAATGTCACAGACAAATCAAAGATAGGTGCCACTCTAGCAGATGGGGGAGTACAGTGAGTGAGTGAGTGAGTGACAGACAAAGGGAGCAGGGAGGGAGAGACGGCAACTAACCAAGCCGACTCGCACTATAGTAGAGTAATAGCTGCCAAAGCTAGGTTATTCATCATCCAATAGGATTACGTAGTACTTGTCTTGACTGCATCAACCGGGAGAAGCTAGTTAAGATACTTGGCTATCATCGTTAGCTAGCTAGGCTAATTGAGGCTGCATGCAATTTCTCATCCTACAGTTGCAAATAACAACAACTTAATTCAGAATATTAAGCAGCTGACTAACTGTTGGCTCATGGTCGTTGTAGCCTATCCTTCTCCTTTAACTGTAAAATCTGTCATTTTAATTCCATCTTCCATTGATTAGATATCTCATAACTTCTGCCACACACGGAGGCTCTATGACTGCAGTCTATTGCCGCTTTGATGACTTATGATTGGCTAACAACAAGCTACACGTGGCACGCTCCACTCTCTTTACTGCAAGCAGTCGCATTCGGATCTGTAAGGGCCCTTCCGGACAAGTCAGTTAAAATAACACAAACCCGAGACAAGTGGCTGATCCGACCCAGACCTGTGACTCGAAAATTCGGTTACAGGTGGTTCCGTGAAGGTCACAAATGAGCGCTGTTACACACCCATGCAGGAATCTAATGAAGTTAATAGCAGGCCGTGCATGGGCAAATAACAGCATGCATCATTCTCCAGACAGAAAGGTGTGCGAGAGAATTTGAAAACAAATCCAATTTTGATGTGTCCATTTATTTTCCCTTTCGTACTTCCAACTATTTGGACAAGGTTACAACACTGTACCTACAGTTCCTTCGGAAAGTATTCAGAATCCTTGACTTTTTCCACATTACAGCCTTATTCTAAAATGGATGACTTTTTTTTTTATCCTGAGATATATACAGTGCCTTGCGAAAGTATTCGGCCCCTTGAACTTTGCGACCGTTTGCCACATTTCAGGCTTCAAACATAAAGAAATAAAACTGTATTTTTTTGTGAAGAATCAACAACAAGTGGGACACAATCATGAAGTGGAACAACATTTATTGGATATTTCAAACTTTTTTAACAAATCAAAAACTGAAAAATTGGGCTTGCAAAATTATTCAGCCCCTTTACTTTCAGTGCAGCAAACTCTCTCCAGAAGTTCAGTGAGGATCTCTGAATGATCCAACGTTGACCTAAATGACTAATGATGATAAATACAATCCACCTGTGTGTAATTAATCAAGTCTCCGTATAAATGCACCTGCACCTGTGATAGTCTCAGAGGTCTGTTAAAAGCGCAGAGAGCATCATGAAGAACAAGGAACACACCAGGCAGGTCCGAGATGCTGTTGTGAAGAAGTTTAAAGCCGGATTTGGATACAAAAAGATTTCCCAAGCTTTACACATCCTAATGAGCACTGTGCAAGCGATAATATTGAAATGGAAGGAGTATCAGACCACTGCAAATCTACCAAGACCTGGCCGTCCCGCTAAACTTTCAGCTCATACAAGGAGAAGACTGATCAGAGATGCAGCCAAGAAGCCCATGATCACTCTGGATGAACTGCAGAGATCTACAGCTGAGGTGGGAGACTCTGTCCATAGGACAACAATCAGTCGTATATTGCACAAATCTGGCCTTTATGGAAGAGTGGCAAGAAGAAAGCCATTTCTTAAAGATATCCATAAAAAGTGTTGTTTAAAGTTTGCCACAAGCCACCTGGGAGACACACCAAACATGTGGAAGAAGGTGCTCTGGTCAGATGAAACCAAAATTGAACTTTTTGGCAACAATGCAAAACGTTATGTTTGGCGTAAAAGCAACACAGCTGAACACACCATCCCCACTGTCAAACATGGTGGTGGCAGCATCATGGTTTGGGCCTGCTTTTCTTCAGCAGGGACAGGGAAGATGGTTAAAATTGATGGGAAGATGGATGGAGCCAAATACAGGACCATTCTGGAAGAAAACCTGATGGAGTCTGCAAAAGACCTGAGACTGGGACGGAGATTTGTCTTCCAACAAGACAATGATCCAAAACATAAAGCAAAATCTACAATGGAATGGTTCAAAAATAAACATATCCAGGTGTTAGAATGGCCAAGTCAAAGTCCAGACCTGAATCCAATCGAGAATCTGTGGAAAGAACTGAAAACTGCTGTTCACAAATGCTCTCCATCCAACCTCACTGAGCTCGAGCTGTTTTGCAAGGAGGAATGGGAAAAAATGTCAGTCTCTCGATGTGCAAAACTGATAGAGACATACCCCAAGCGACTTACAGCTGTAATCGCAGCAAAAGGTGGCGCTACAAAGTATTAACTTAAGGGGGCTGAATAGTTTTGCACGCCCAATTTTTCCGTTTTTGATTTGTTAAAAAAAGTTTGAAATATCCAATAAATGTCGTTCCACTTCATGATTGTGTCCCACTTGTTGTTGATTCTTCACAAAAAAATACAGTTTTATATCTTTATGTTTGAAGCCTGAAATGTGGCAAAAGTTCGCAAAGTTCAAGGGGGCCGAATACTTTCGCAAGGCACTGTACCACACACACACAATACCCCATAATGAAAACAGGTTTTAGAAAAGTTTACTAATTTATAAAAAAACATTTTTTTAAATACCTTATTTTTACATAAGTATTCAGAGCCTTTGCTATGAGACTCAAAATTGAGCTCAGGCGCATCCTGTTTCCATTGATCATCTTTGAGATGTTTCTACAACATGACTGGACTCCACCTGTGGTAAATTCAATTGTTTGGACATGATTTGGAAAGGCATACACACCTGTCTATATAAAAAGGTCCCAGAGTTGACAGTGCATGTCAGAGCAAAAACTAAGCCATGAGGTCGAAGGAATTGTCCGTGTCGAGGCACAGATCTGGGGAAGGGTACCAAAACATTTCTGCAGCATTGAACGTCCCCAAGTGCACAGTGGCCTCCATCATTCTTAAATGGAAGAAGTTTGGAACCACCAAGACTCTTCCTGAGCAATCGGGGGAGAAGGGCCTTTGTCAGGGAGGTGACCAAGAACTCGATGGTCACTCTGACAGAGCTCTAGAGTTCCTCTGTGGAGATGGGAGAACCTTCCAGAAGGACAACCATCTCTGCAGCACTCCACCAAATCAGGCCTTTATGGTAGAGTGGCCAGACGGCAGAAACTCCTCAGTAAAAAGGTACATGACAGCCCGCTTGGAGTTTGCCAAAAGGCACCTAAAGGACTCTCAGACTACGAGAAACACGATTCTCTGGTCTGATGAAACCAAGATTCAACTCTTTGGCCTGAATGCCAAGCATCACGTCTGGAGGAAACCTGGCACCATCCCTACGGTGAAGCATGGTGGAGGCAGCATCATGCTGTGGGGGTGGTTTTCAGCAGCAGGGACTGGGGTCTAGTCAGGACAGAGACAAAGATGAACGGAGTAAAATACAGAGAGATCCTTGATCCTTGAAAGCCTGCTCCAGAGCGCTCAGAACCTCGAACTGGGACAAAGGGTCACCTTCCAACAGGAAGCACACAGTCAAGACAAACAAGCTTGTAGCATCATACCAAAGAAGACTCATCGCTGATAAAGGTGTGTCAACAAAGTACTGAGTAAAGAGTCTGAATACTTATGTAAATGTGATATTTCTGTTTATAATAAATTAGCAAACATTTCTAAAGACATGTTTTTGCTTTGTCATTATGGTGTGTAGATTGATGAGATTTTTTTTTCATCCATTTTAGAATAATGCTGTAACCTAACAAAATGTGGAAAAAGTCAAGGGGTCGGAATATTTTCAGAAGGCTGATAATGTAAAACTTTAAATGTCTTCACAGGGCCTCCGGATTTAGCAGAAGTCTAAGGCAATGCATCGCAGTGTCGTCCGGGTTAGGGAGGGTTTGGTCGGCAGGGATATCCTTGTCTCATCGCGCACTAGCGACTTTTGTGGCTGGCCGGGCGCAGTGCACGCTGACACGGTCACCAGGTGTACGGTGTTTCCTCCGACACATTGGTGCGGCTGGCTTCCGGGTTGGATGTATGTGCATTGTGTCAAGAAGCAGTGCGGCTTGGTTGGGTTGTGTTTCGGAGGACGCATGGCTCTCAACCTTCGCCTCTCCCGAGTCTGCACGGGAGTTGCAGCGATGAGACAAGACTAATTACTACCAATTGGATACCACAAAATTGGGGAGAAAAAAAAGGGGTAAAAAATATATAAATAAAAAAATGTCTTCATTTTGAAACCATTGAGAGTGCAATGTTGACCGTTCATGTCGACTCTTTTTTTTTCTCACTTTTGTTTATTTCACTTGCTTTTGCAATCTAAAACACATTTCCCATGCCAATAAAGCCCTTTGAATTAAACAGAGAGAGAGAGAAAGAGACAGAGGATGACATGGTACTCAGCTGCAGGACATTGTGTTTATATACCCACTACGTGCTTTTAAAGTAAAGGTCATTATTATATGTTAAATTGAAAAAAATCCAACAGGTTTTTTTCTAGAACTGAATTGGTTGCCATTTTCACGCCTCCACAATAAATCAGTACAAGACATCTCCATCATGAGCCTGGCTCCTTTATGTCCCTTTTGAATGACAAGAAATTGAAATATCTGACACACAGAGGCAGGCCTGTTTGTGTTCACAATAACAGAGCTCGCTATGAGAATCCAATAAACACTGCATAAAAACACCATTCACATTATAATGGAGACTCCACAAAAATGTTCAGTAGAGGGAAAAAAGGAAGAGAGAGAGATAGACAGCAGTGACATATGCTCATGGTGAGCCAACACTTTCGGTGCATTCTTGGCAAAAGGAGGGAATTGAGTCGGTCCTTTCGCAACATTTCCTGATCTCTTCACAACATTATGAACATTTTATATTCTGCCTGTTATAGCTAGAATCTTTAATTGCTACATACATTTAACTGATAAATTAATGAAAAAATAATTTATTTTGAAAGAATATAACTTGCAAATGTCTCATGAGCCTAGTTCAACGGTCGTAAATTTGTAAACAATGTAAATGTAAACAAACACTGTGTAGCCTCAAAACATAATTAAACTATAATTGTATATCATGGATGGTCAGTCCTTGCGTCCATATCGTTGTCTATGAATTAGAGTGGTTACATTTCTCCAGACCCATCCCTCACCTTTTTACGAAAACAGAGGAAAGGCCTGGCGCTTGAAGACACGGCGTTTGTAGCCAATAAGAGCTTTTCACCCTACAGTTAAACTCTCCCTTTGTCAGAGCAGCTGGGCTCAGTCTCTCTCTATGTGCTCTGACAATGAAGAGCAAAACAAAAATCACTGTTCAACCGCCCGCGGGACAAAAAAACAATTGTAATCTGTCCTAATCTGACTGATGGCCAAGGCCTCTGCGTAGTCTGCCATCAGGGTGACATATCTCTGAGACATCTAGAATTGCTCACTAAATTCATCTGGGTTGTGACGACTGCTACAGGTGGATCCTCAATTATCTCCTGTACCATCTGAGAATACACCCACACCTGAGTTTGGGGATTAACACAACAGATAGAGAGTTACAGAACACTTGTTCTCTGTTCTATTATTTACAGAGAAGTGTCATCGCTGGCACATTAGAACCCAGGCTGAATTCAAATATACAGGTATTATTATGTGATGATGTCAAATGAATCCAAATGAAGTGTCAAATGAAGCCTGGTAACTACATACGGTCTGAAGAACAAACAAAAAAAAGGGGGGAGGGGAAATTTAAAGTCATTCATCAAAGCGAGGGAAGGGGAATTCATACAACTACACGTCTCGTCATGCTAGACACAGTTGGGTTGCGTCAAACCTTTTTTCAATAAACTCCTGTGGAAATTCCTCTAACTCACATCTTTTCCCCATTCAAAATGTAATTACTATCCATTTGCAATGCAAGGAAGAAAATGTCTAAAGCAGTGGAAGAAGACCAGAACAACCATTTTTGACCATTTTTTATAGGATTAAAACACATCTCCTATGGCTCCAACTGCTCCATCCTTCATTTCGATTTGAGGATTATCAGTAAACCCAGTTGTTTTTGTCTACGACAGTGTACAAACACTAACGCATGAGGGAACTTTGGCTAAGAGTTTTTGCAGCTTTAGTTGCAGCAATGTGGTATGTTAAGGGACTAGGGACCACACACTTCCCCCCCAACACAGCATGAGGTTTCACAAATTCACACATTTTTCTGTGACTTAGCAAATACCCACGTTGCTTCAACACAACAAAAGGGGACAGAGGCTGGAGAGCATAGAGGGTCATGGTGAGTCGGAGGATGTTTATTACGCCCTGGGTGTTCACATTTCATATAAACAAGCTTAAAGGAAATGCAGCAAACTGGGATTGGGAATTGCCTATCGGAAAAGCTGGGCAAGTGATGATTAGCACAACGACAAGTTGTGACAAAACGTGCCCAACTCTAATTGGGTTTCCAACAAAGAATGACTACAGGGTACGTCCTGTTCTATTCTGTTGCAAAGGGAAAAAGGCAATTTGTTCTCAAAGCTAAACAATGCTTCCAGATTGCATGCTGGTGGCACTCTCAATATAACCCTCAAGTCCAGTAAACTGTCTCCTGAATCAAAGTATGCTTGATCAATAGGCGCTCTGAAGCTGGTGAGAAGAACATAACACGAACACATTAACATTCTATTGAAACGAGAGACAGTTTTTTGTTATAAGCAATCTGCTTAGTCGATGCCACATAAGCTTATAGCACAGTAGAAAAGAATAAATTGGGCTTAAAATGCCCTAGACTTACAACGGCAACAAATGTCACCATGTTATCATATAGGCTACGTCAAAGTGCATATATGATGAGAATAGATATTATATATGCACAATTACACTCAAGATTTGGCTCTCTCAGTACACTATAAATATGTTCAAAAGAATTATCCTGAAACCAGTTTGTACCTCATCTAACTTTCTTTGATGTCAGACCAGCCTTGACACTGACAATAACTCAATTCGATGTCAAGTCATAATGAACAGGTCCGATATCTGACAAACGCATGGTATCCATGAATGAAAAACACATTCAGTTAATATGCATCATGTCGCTCTTATTCATCGAATTTCTGTGATATTTCCAATCATCAAGGTTTCATGGCTTGAGACAAGAGAAGAGCTAGATTTTCAAGATTCCTACAACATGTCTGCTGTTTTTTTTTTTTTTTTTATGGATCTTGATCAATTGATATAACTTGACAACATCTGTTATCATTTTGCATATTGATAAATAACCATTAAGGCCATTAAAACTGAAAGTCAGTCACTCTCTTAGATAATACCTTAGTGTTTAATTCATAACCAGAGAATGTTTTTCTATTTCAGTTTTAAAATCACATTTCCAACTACAGTGTATCTAGCTACCCATTTCATTGAGATAAAATATCACAGATTTAATGCAGGGATTTGACTGAAACGATAAACTTGTGTCACATAACTAGTAATGACTGGTTGTTATAAGTGAAGGCTATATGCAGAATTCAAAGTGACAGTGTTTCTTTCCGATTGAGGCATGGACTTTCATGTTGCTGAAATGGCAGTGTGCCCCCGATCTGTGACTTGCTTTCCTCCTATTGAAATCTAAAACAATGGACAACTTGCGCCATGTCAAAAATGTACATAGAGTGTTTTGTCCTTTAAAAGTTGCAGCGTACTGCGGCGCAGCTTGCATGGCACGTTATTTAAGTGTGAACCACTGGTACCATTAATGCTAGTTAGTGCTACTTTGACCACCAAAGGGCATCTTTGAAAAGCATTTGATAGCCTTCAATAATGGCTGTACTAGAGAATTTAAAACCTTTTTTGTAAGAACATAGTATATGGGACTGATTTTTAAGAAATGTTGCTTAATACTATGGTGTTTATATTCAAAGAAAAACCCTCTGGGTTTCCATTAAGATGGAACGGAAAATATGGCACTGTACAGTGTGATGGTCGGTGGTAGGCTACAGTACTTTGCTATTTAGCTGAAGAATCCCTGTGTCGTGCGGGCACGCGGGAGACCGGGGTTCAATTCCCCGACGGGGAGGAAGGAGTAGGTTGTCCTTATAAATAAGAATTTGTTCTTAACTGACTTGCCTAGTTACATAAAGGTTATACTAAGAGCATGACATTTCTACACCCTAATTGTAGTCTAACCAATACCCAAACGGAGATTAAATGAAAATAAAAATCTCATTGATTTATCAAGACCAGTCCCCATGCTTCTCTTAGAGCAGGGCGAAACAGTGATAAAATAGTTGTAGGCTTTTGCTTCAAATCCTATTGCTTCTAACTTCAATATGCTACGCCACTTTTAACAGCACATTACTCAACACTAGTGAGAATCATGTCGCCTACGTTAGGCCTACAGTATATCGAAAAATATGACTCTCTGCCAATAATTACATATAGAGGATTCTAAATTAAAACCAAAAGCCACCTCATGGGTCTCCCGGTGGCGGCCGGCACGGGTATTGAACCTGCATCTGCAACAATGCATTTTGCACTGCGGGAGCCCCCATCCACAAAGTATCAAAATACAGAGAGGTGTTGGTAAAGGTATATTGTCCTGCTAATAGCTCATAATGGTCTATTATAATACTGTACATGGTGTCCAGGTCAGGATAACCAAAACATTACTTTATTAAAAGAGTATCAGAAAGAATGTTGGTACTTATTTATTTTGATCCCAAAGCCATGAATGAGTGTGTCACTCAGCTTTATATAGGTGCCGGCTAGACAACTGTGCCATCAACTTGAGAATATATAACGATATTTTAGGTTGTTTCGTTTAAAAAAAAACTAAAGTGAGCGATTGTAATTTGAAAAGGCCAAAATCATTTTGGTAAAGGACAAAAAATGTATTTCTGTTTTTAGAAGGAGAGAAACACTGGGCCAATTGTGCACCGCCCTATGGGACTCCCGTCACGATTGGATGTGAAACATGAAAATACTTTTTGTGGTATTATTCATTTGTCTTTTCTGGTGGGTTAAACTGAAATTGCAACCGATGACAGCCGGTTGTGATACAGCCAACCAAACATAGAAATACATTTGACTATAGAATTCTCCCCCAACCTCCTTCTAGGCAAGTCTATCGTCCAGTTACCTGCTAATAGCCATGTTGGCGCAGTACAACATGACCGTGTGTGTTTGAAAGAGTATTTTCCAGTAAGAAACCATTTGTTTCCCTTCATTGGACTAATTTGTCCAAATATTTCTGTAATTCAGTGATATTTATTCCCATAGTAATTCACTATGATAAACGGGAATCCCACCATTACCCCTGGTGAAACAAAACCGCAACTCTTCAGTGAAGAGCACTTTTTGCCAGTCCTGTCTGGTCCAGCAACGGTGGGTTTGTGCCCATAGGCAATGTTGTTGCCGGTGATGCCTGGTGAGGACCTGCCTTACAACAGGCCTACAAGCCCTCAGTCCAGCCTCTCTCTGCCTAATACGAACAGTCTGAGCACTGGTGGAAGGATAGTGCTTTCCTGGTGTAACTTGGGCAGTTGGTGTTGCCATCCTGTACCTGTCCCGCAGGTGTGATGTTCGGATGTACCGATCCTGTGCAGGTGTTGTTACACGTGGTCTGCCACTGCGAGGACGATCAGCTGTCTGTCCTGTCTCCCTGTAGCGCTGTCTTAGGCATCTCACAGTACGGATATCGCAATTTATTTCCCTGGCCACATCTGCAGTCCTCATGCCTCCTTGCAGCATGCCTAAGGCATGTTCACGCAGATGAGCAGGGACCCTGGGCATCTTTCATTTTCTGTTTTTCAGAGTCAGTACAAAGGCCTCTTTAGTGTCCTACGTTTTCATAATTGTGACCTTAATTGCCTACCGTCTGTAAGCTGTTAGTGTCTTAACGACCATTCCACAGGCACATGTTCATTAATTGTTTATGATTCATTGAACAAGCATGGGAAACAGTGTTTAAACCCTTTACAATGAAGATCTGTGAAGTTATTTGGATTTTCTGTCCTGAAAAAGAGACGTTTATTTTTTTGCCTAATTTATATTGCCCTGCTAATAACAGGGTTAATAATATATCTGTGAGAATAGGGAGGCATTTATAGTTCTAAATTAATAATAAATCACTGTTTTAAAAAAACACATTTTTGAGATGATTTCATTTTCAAATAACGTAAGATTAGCGAGAAAGGGGCCATTCTTGAACATGGGGTGAGACATTGTTACTCATTTGTAAATAAAGCTAGTTTGTTATTTAGAATTATTTCTTTCCGTTTTTAGAGGGGGAAACCAAAAACATTCAGTCATCTCATGGGTCTCCCAGTCGAGGCCGGCATGGGTATTGAATCAGCATCTGTAGCAACACAGCTTGACATGATATGCAGTATCTTAGACTGTGGCACCACTCAGGCGCTGTCCAACTTGACCGGTCGGGAGTAGCCTACACTACTACAGTAAGAGCAAAATAAAATAAAAAAGCCTTTTAGTAAGTAATACTGAAGTTGTGCACACTTTTCAGTTTCTATTGAGGTTTATGTCGCCCATTCACAGTCAGAGACACAGTAGGACCCAAAAGCATAATCAGTGTTCTAACTCCCCCTTGCGCTGGTCTGCAGTGATGAAGTGGTGACGCAGGGTACCGTACTAAACCACAAATTATCTCTAAGTCCCGCAGCATAATCGCAAAACCTTTCAGTGGAGCAAACGCTTCACGCAAAGAATTACAAACCATTCAACATTGTTAAAAACGAACACGACACAACTAAAACTATACACTTAAAACAGACGAGGTCACTGAAATGTTTTGCCAAGAGCGAAAGCCAAGCCAGTACTGCAATACTGAAGTAATTAAGTTAGAAAGATGATATTCATGATAGAAACCACTGTCAAACTTAAAGGGATAGATAAACAAGTCTTACAACGCATTATAACTGCATCGTAATGCATTTTACCTGCAGAATTTAAGACAAGTGTAACAGCATTGTTTTGAATGCTTTACAGTCAGTAGAATATGTAAAATGACTGTACAAAAAGTCTCTCTTAACCGGACTGTAGACTATACAATGTGCAAGCCAACTGTAAAGACGAATAGTTGACTTCTGATATCAAGTGTTCATGAAAATAGATAAAACATACGCTCAGCTTCCAAATAACCCCTCATCCATCAGCAATAAGCATTTACCATTCAGAAAGGGGGGAGGAAAAAGTGTTCCCTTCGCTCATATCACATGACATGTTCACATCCAAGTCCAAGTTACAAACTGACATTTTACAGTTCGGGACAATGATATCAGGTCTCCACCAATCTCCTTTTAATGTGAGATGACATACCGGCTTCACTTGACAGCAGAAGCAAAATGGAAAAACTTAGCAATGACTTTACCAAGCCAGTGCAACATTCTCTATAATAGAGATATTGAAGGCACAGCGTAGATTAGAATATGGTTCCATGCATGTTGTCAGTTAAGATATAATTTACTAAACTCAACCGAGGCAATAAAAGTCACAGTTTAGCCAATTTGTTATCATTGAATAGGTTCTTCCACTGGTACACAAACTGAAGAGGCTTCTCAAGCCAAAACACTTTATTCATGTTTTATCTGTGTGCTACAACAGGAAGTGTTATGTGGCAGCTATATTGCGGCGTGAAAGGCAGAAAGCATATGAACTACTTCCCGACACTGACATCAAAATAAACACCTCAACAATATAACCTTTAATCTGACTTTTTGACAATCACAAGACAAGATACAACATCAGACACCTTCAAAGCAAATGGAAATTAAGTATTGAATATAAATAATTAAATATATAACAGCAGCAAGTCCATGTAGCAGTGATGATATAGAACAGGGTTATTCAACTCCTACCCTACGAGGTCCAGAGCCTGCTGATTTTCTGGTCTACCTGATAATTAATTGCACCCACCTGATGTTCCAGGTTTAAATCAGTCCCTGATTAGAGGGGAACAATGAAAAAAAAATTCCAGTGGGACTGGCTTAGAGGTCCAGTTGAGTTTGAGGGCTCTATGAAATAATATACATTAGGGTCTATTTTCTTAGAAATACGACTAACAAGTAGTGTTTCACTAAGTAATAATAATTGAATGACCAGAGAACTAAAGGGGGGAAAACCTGTTTGACAAAGCAACAATACATTGTTTAAGGCAGCCCCCGCATCTCTCAGATTCAGAAAGGGTTGGGTTAAATGCTTTACCACACACTGATTAGGAATCCCCTTTTCCTTTTCCTTGTTTGTGAAAAAGGGTTGGGTCTTCTGGGGGTGTGTGTGCTGGGGGTGTGTCTGCTACTATTTTGGTTTAGGCATATGTATTCTTATTTTGTTACTTTAGTGAAGTTTGACTGTGGTAACATTTTACTGCATTACAGTCATACAAACAAGACCTTACATTCTTTACTCAACAGGTGTATTTTATTCCCAATTTACAATTTCTTTTCTTCAAGTAAATTATGAGTGTGCATCTACTTGTATCTAATCATTTAATAGGATAAGGGTTTGACAATTATTAGTAGGGGTGAATGATTGTTAGAATAAGAACACAATTTTAATCATTAAGAATCAGATATTATTTTATATTTTACATTTTCTGGATAGTTTGTGTTACAGTGACATTTAGAAAACACGAAACAAGTTGCCATTTAGGCCTAAGGTTTTATAAACAAAATATGAGAAGCTTTATAGGCTACATACACCTGGTCAGTTCAAATAAACAGAAAACGATTGTTGTTAAACAAAATGTCGAGGTAATCTAAAATGTTAGAGCCAAGACCACTTTGTAAGGTGCCAAGATGAAACTGAAACTCCAGCCAACTAGAAAACAGCTTGAAAGAGAAAACAGTTCTGAAGTCAAGGAAATAAAAACAATGTAGCGAAGCTTCATCAAACAACTTCTTACCATTGTTTACATGTCTCCTCGCACAAGGACAGATGCAACTCATCACGTAGCTACCAAAAACGCTAACGCGCGGAGGAAACATTTCCGAGAACAGTCAGAAAATTATAGTTTCACTTAGCTTGACTGCCGTGCTACGCATTGTGTTTACACTATCTCGTATCACTTGTTTGGAAAATGTTTCAGCAATAAATTGACGAATACATAGACATAGTTGATTTTACTTAATTTAGTGGGTCAGTAGTTGACGGAAGGGGCATATTATATGTTCGTTTGCTTAATAGGAGAAAACATGAGAGATTAGCGCGAGAATAGCCATCTCAACACATCTGAAAACGATGGGAAAACCCGACACGCCATTCGAATAGTTTTCGTCCTACAAAATGCAGCTCTTCCATAGTGTGTGCTTGGTCAAATTTAAAAAACAAAGTACAGTAACCCAGCGGTTGTATGAAATTATGAATTCCTTACCAACACGGCTGTCGTTTTGCCCCTCAATGTTGTGACAGGAGGAATAGTGTTCTCTCGCTGCGGTTGTGCGCATGCTCTCGAACAGCCCTCTACTGGAAGACTCATAACTAAATATTAGATGGCGATTGAACAGGTGTGAAATATGGTGGCTGGGCAGACGATAAGGAAAAGGTGGGCTGCAAGACAAGGATTGTATAACAGTCCATACTTTCTTGTAAATATAATTGGATATTAATTAAAAAATACTCACCTACTGTCAATAAATCAATAAAAAATTGACAATTTCATGTAATGGAATTGAATTTCATGCAATCCTGAAATTCCTAACATTTTTAGCAGAGTGGTCTATACATTACACCCGAGTTAAGAATAGAATAGACAGAGTTAGAATAAACATAATTCATATAATTGGTGAAGAATTTCACGGAATTCCTATTACTCAAATTTTACTCAGATTTTTAAATCTGGCCTCTCTTCGGCTTCCTCTTATTTTGATTCAAACTTGAACTATTGAATCTATTCCTGGACACAAAGATGGGTTCATAAGGAAGATAGAATGGGTTCATAAGAAGATAGACTGGGTTCAAAAGAAGATATAATGGGTTCAAAAGATGATAGAATGGGTTCAAAAGGAAGAAGATAGAATGAGTTCATAAGAAGATAGAATGAGTTCATAAGAAGATAGAATGAGTTCATAAGAAGATAGAATGAGTTCATAAGAAGATAGAATGGGTTCATAAGAAGAGAGAATGGGTTCAAAAGAAGATAGAATGAGTTCATAAGAAGATAGAATGAGTTCATAAGAAGATAGAATGGGTTCATAAGGAAGAAGATAGAATGAGTTCATAAGGAAGAAGATAGAATGGGTTCATAAGGAAGAAGATAGAATGAGTTCATAAGGAAGAAGATAGAATGGGTTCATAAGGAAGAAGATAGAATGAGTTCATAAGAAGATAGAATGGGTTCATAAGGAAGAAGATAGAATGAGTTCATAAGAAGATAGATTGGGTTCAAAAGATGATAGAATGGGTTCATAAGGAAGAAGATAGAATGGGTTCACAAGAAGATAGAATGAGTTCATAAGGAGATATAATGGGCTCATAAGGAGATAGAATGGGCTCATAAGGATATAGAATGGGTTCATAAGGAAGAACATATAATGGGTTCAAAAGAAGATAGAATGGGTTCATAAGAAGATAGAATGGGTTCATAAGAAGATAGAATGGGTTCATAAGAAGACAGAATGGGTTCCTAAGGAGATATAATGGGCTCATAAGGAGATAGAATGGGCTCATAAGGATATAGAATGGGTTCATAAGGAAGAACATAGGATGGGTTCATAAAGAATAAGATAGAATGGGTCCATAAGGAGATATAATGGGTTCATAAGGAAGACGATAAAATGGGTTCATAAAAATATAGGTTGGGCACATTTGCACATAATGACCTGTGGCTAGACTCCTGTTACGTTGTGAACTAGATAAGTCATGTAACCTCCACACAACGACTGATGTAGCTAGTGTAAATTATATTTGTATGACTCTGCTCTTTCTATCTCCATACAAACACCTCAACAACATCCCTGATGTATTTCTGCCAGGTCGCATAAGTAATTAATGATCACTCTCCCTGTTCTGTTCGTAAAGCAAGGGTTGCCCTGGTGACTGGCTGCAGAGGCCTGAATAAAATATTATGCTACAGTTATTTTAAATAAATAACGGAATTTGACATGTTCTCTTATGTAACTCTCTATTGTAGCTTCTGGTTCTGTGCCCTTGTTGCCAATTTAAACAACGCTCGTCATCATGATCTGACTGACTGTTCCAATCAAGTCCAATTGATGGCCCATGGAGCTGTCATTTAAAGCTTTTCCTTTCCTTCTAGTGGGCAGTGGTGTAAAGTACTTAAGTAAAAATACTTTAAAGTACTACTTAAGTAGTTTTTGGGGTATCTGTACATTACTTTACTATTAATATTTTTGACAACTTTTACTTTTACTTCACTACATTCCTAAAGAAAAATAATACACTTTTTATTCCATACATTTTTCCTGACACCCAAAAGTACTCATTGCATTTTTAATGCTTAGCAAAACAAGAAAATGGCCCAATTCACATACTAATCAAGACAACATCCCTGGTCATCTCTACTGCCTCTGATCTGTTGGACTCACTAAACAAAAATGCTTCATTTGTAACTGATGTCTGAGTGTTGGAGTGTGCCCCTGGCTATCTGTAAATAAATAAATATAATAATAACAAATTGTGGGGTCTGGTTTGCTTAATATAAGTCATTAGAAATTATTTGTACCTCTACTTTTGAATACTTAAGTATATTTAAAACCAAATATTTTAGATTTTTTGTCAAGTAGTATTTTACTGGGTGACTTTAACTTCTATTTGAGTCATTTTCTATTAAGGTATCTTTACTTTTAGTCAAGTATGACAATTGGGTACTTTTTCCACCACTGCTGGTAGGTGTATCAACCATAGAAATATAAGTACTAGAAGAGGAAAAAACCCTCAGACCACCGACCATGGATGTTCTAGTTTTTCTATTTCTATCCTGTCGGCTCACACCTCAATGCTTATTACATCAGTGCCTCACCTTGCACCAGAGTACCATGAATATTTCAATTTAGAGAAATCCAGAGAAAATAAGGAGTTCTCTAGTTAACACTGTTGGATAGATTTACTGCTGTCGCTCCTCTCTTGAGCTCAATAGAGGGGTGAGTACAAAGCCCAGTTAAATGCACTAAACATCCATTTTGCACTATACTTAATTCCGGGCTCCCTCTAGGATCTATGGAGAAAATCAGCACACTCAGTGTTTGTTTTGTGGAATATAGCCAATTGCTTGAACTTGCTTATCAAACAGATACATAGGCCTTCAAAAAGACCAAGGCACTCTTCATATAATTAATTAAAATGCCTTTATTTGTATGGCATGTAACATGTAACATGTAACATGTAACATGCCATACTAATAAAGGCATTTTAATGAATTATATGAAGAGTGCCTTGGTCCTCCTTTCTTTTTGATGACCAATTCACCCCTTTTACCAAAGAGCACCTTGTGTCTACCAAAATGTATTTCTGTGTACCTTAGTAGCACTTCCCTTCCTCCTCTTTCTACTAGATACACAGGCCTAGTGGTTTTCAACCATAGACCAAACAACTACTGCCAAGAAAGAGTAGGCTTAGAGATCAAGAAGTGTTCTAGCTTCTTCTCTGAGCAAAACTGATAGTTTAGGTTACACATCGATTGTAGTATCTGCACTTAGCAAAATCTATTGATCCTCTCCCTCACAGGGAATAATGAATTATGCAAGGATGTTTCCCCAAGGGTTCTGACACAGCCGGACCCTGTGGAGTTCACACTGGTAATGGACAAAAGACATGCCTAGGATTCCCCTCAACTTTCCCAGTTGCTTTGAATGTTCAAAATCATAGTGTAAGTACACTTCAAAGGATGATCCAACTTTCAAAACAAGACCTTTTTGGATAGCCACAACCGTAAAACAACATGCCAGCTGTTTACCTCGATAGCACACTCAGTAATTTGTTGTTCCAAATATAATTTGTGACATGGAATCTACGTGGAAAATACAGTGCCTTGCGAAAGTATTCGGCCCCCTTGAACTTTGCGACCTTTTGACACATTTCAGGCTTCAAACATAAAGATATAAAACTGTATTTTTTTGTGAAGAATCAACAACAAGTGGGACACAATCATGAAGTGGAACGACATTTATTGGATATTTCAAACTTTTTTAACAAATCAAAAACTGAAAAATTGGGCGTGCAAAATTATTCAGCCCCTTTACTTTCAGTGCAGCAAACTCTCTCCAGAAGTTCAGTGAGGATCTCTGAATGATCCAATGTTGACCTAAATGACTAATGATGATAAATACAATCCACCTGTGTGTAATTAATCAAGTCTCCGTATAAATGCACCTGCACTGTGATAGTCTCAGAGGTCTGTTAAAAGCGTAGAGAGCATCATGAAGAACAAGGAACACACCAGGCAGGTCCGAGATACTGTTGTGAAGAAGTTTAAAGCCGGATTTGGATACAAAAAGATTTCCCAAGCTTTAAACATCCCAAGGAGCACTGTGCAAGCGATAATATTGAAATGGAAGGAGTATCAGACCACTTCAAATCTACCAAGACCTGGCCGTCCCTCTAAACTTTCAGCTCATACAAGGAGAAGACTGATCAGAGATGCAGCCAAGAGGCCCATGATCACTCTGGATGATCTGCAGAGATCTACAGCTGAGGTGGGAGACTGTCCATAGGACAACAATCAGTCGTATATTGCACAAATCTGGCCTTTATGGAAGAGTGGCAAGAAGAAAGCCATTTCTTAAAGATATCCATAAAAAGTGTCATTTAAAGTTTGCCACAAGCCACCTGGGAGACACACCAAACATGTGGAAGAAGGTGCTCTGGTCAGATGAAACCAAAATTGAACTTTTTGGCAACAATGCAAAACGTTATGTTTGGCGTAAAAGCAACACAGCTCATCACCCTGAACACACCATCCCCACTGTCAAACATGGTGGTGGCAGCATCATGGTTTGGGCCTGCTTTTCTTCAGCAGGGACAGGGAAGATGGTTAAAATTGATGGGAAGATGGATGGAGCCAAATACAGGACCATTCTGGAAGAAAACCTGATGGAGTCTGCAAAAGACCTGAGACTGGGACAGAGATTTGTCTTCCAACAAGACAATGATCCAAAACATAAAGCAAAATCTACAATGGAATGGTTCAAAAATAAACATATCCAGGTGTTAGAATGGCCAAGTCAAAGTCCAGACCTGAATCCAATCGAGAATCTGTGGAAAGAACTGAAAACTGCTGTTCACAAATGCTCTCCATCCAACCTCACTGAGCTCGAGCTGTTTTGCAATGAGGAATGGGAAAAAATTTCAGTCTCTCGATGTGCAAAACTGATAGAGACATACCCCAAGCGACTTACAGCTGTAATCGCAGCAAAAGGTGGCGCTACAAAGTATTAACTTAAGGGGGCTGAATAATTTTGCACGCCCAATTTTTCAGTTTTTGATTTGTTAAAAAAGTTTGAAATATCCAATAAATGTCGTTCCACTTCATGATTGTGTCCCACTTGTTGTTGATTCTTCACAAAAAAATACAGTTTTATATCTTTATGTTTGAAGCCTGAAATGTGGCAAAAGGTCGCAAAGTTCAAGGGGGCCGCATACTTTCGCAAGGCACTGTACATGTGATTTTTTTTTAAGTAATCACCATTAAACTGTTGTTTCGAGTGTGAAATTTCCACCGCAGTATTGTGTCACCATGGTAATCAATTTTCAACATCAACAAACCTTGTAAAAAATCTTTAGAAGTTGTACCTTTGAAACAACGTCAGACCTTCAACGTAATATCCACTATAAGAAAAAAAAACTATAGGCTGGGCATTACCTCCTACTGGAGAGGTGATCTTTCTACAGCTATCCCTTTGGTCTCACTGTCAATTACCACATTTTTATCTGCAGACTCAAACAGCCTTGGTTTCTCAAATGACTGCCTCGCCTGGTTCACCAACTACTTCTCAGATAGATTTCAGTGTGTCAAATCGGAGGGCCTCTTGTCCGGACCTCTGGCAGTCTCTATGGGGGTGCCACAGGGTTCAGTTCTTGGGCCAGCTCTTTTCTCTGTATACATCAATGATGTCACTCTTGCTGCAGGTGATTCTCTGATCCACCTCTACGCAGATGACACCATTCTGTATAATTCTGGCCCTTCTTCAGATACTGTGTTAACAAGCCTCCAGACGAGCTTCAATGCCGTACAACTCTCCTTCCGTGGCCTCCAACTGCTCTTAAATGCAAGTAAACTGTAAACTCTACTTCAAGACTCACATTAAACATCTCCAATCCAAAATGAAATCTAGAATTGGCTTCCTATTTCGCAACAAAGCATCCTTCACTCTTGCTGCCAAACATACCCTCGTAAAACTGACTATCCTACCAATCCTTGACTTCGGCGATGCCATTTACAAAATAGCCTCCAACACACTACTCAGCAAATTGGATGCAGTCTATCACAGTGCCATCCGTTCTGTCACCAAAGCCCCATATACTACCCACCACTGCGACCTGTATGTCCTCGTTGGCTGGCCATCGCATCATATTCGTCGCCAAACCCACTGGCTCCAGGTCGTCTATAAGTCTTTGCTACGTAAAGCCCCGCCTTATCTCAGCTCACTGGTCACCAAAGCAGAACCCACCCGTAGCACATGCTCCAGCAGGTATATTTCACTGGTCACCCCCAAAGCCAATTCCTCCTTTGGCCGCCTCTCCTTCCAGTTCTCTGCTGCCAATGACTGGAACGAATTGCAAAAATCACTGAGGCTGGAGACCCATATCTCCCTCACTAACTTTAAGCACCAGCTGTCAGAGCAGCCCAGCCAACTACCTCATCTCCATACTGTTTTCTTTTTTGCTTCTTTGCACCCCAGTATCTCTACTTGCACATTCACCTTCTGCACATCTATCACTCCAGTGTTTAATTGCTAAATTTTAATTATTTCGCCACTAAGGCCTATTTATTGTCTTGCCTCCCTTATCTACCTCATTTGCACACACTGTATATAAACTTTTTTTTCTCAATTGTGTTATTGATTGTATGTTTGTTTATTCCATGAGTAACTCTGTGTTGTTGTTTGTGTCGCACTGCTTTGCTTTATCTTGGCCAGGTCGCAGTTGTAAATGAGAACTTGTTCTCAACTAGCTTACCTGGTTAAATAAAGGTGAAAAAAACATCCAGGGCTTTTAACCAAGCCCAGCGCTGCTTAGCTTTGATATTTGCCACTGACTATTATCAATGCGCTACAGTGAGAAGGATTGTTGAGAAATCTCCACTTCATAGATTCACTGTTGCTTTCGAAGTCATTCCAAAGGGTAGGTTTAACACAAGGGTTCCCAAACTTTTTCACTTAGTTCAGTTCTTTGCACCCCATCACTGTGAGGTATGGTTTGTTTTGTGACACATTTATTTCGGGGCGCTGGTTTTCCTGTAATTTAAGCTTCCCGTCTATGATAGTTTTTTCCTGCCTCACTAGCAACGCCTGTTCCCTGCCTGTACTTTAGCCAGGATTTCCTGTTATCCACCTATTGCTTGATCTCCCGGACTACTTTTTTGTACCCCCTGTGTATGGCCTTCTGCCTGCCCCTGGACCCAGCTACCTGCCTCTTCCTGTGTATGACCTTCTGCCTGCCCCTGGACCCAGCTACCTGCCTCTTCCTGTGTATGACTTTCTGCCTACCCCTGGACCCAGCTACCTGCCTCCTCCTGTGTATGACCTTCTGCCCGCCCCTGGAACCAGCTACCTGCCTCCTCCTGTGTATGACCTTCTGCCTGCCCCTGGACCCAGCTACCTGCCTCTTCCTGTGTATGACCTTCTGCCCGTCCCTGGACCCAGCTACCTGCCTCCTCCTGTGTATGACCTTCTGCCTGCCCCTGGACCCAGCTACCTGCCTCTTCCTGTGTATGACCTTCTGCCTGCCCCTGGACCCAGCTACCTGCCTCCTCCTCTGTATGACCTTCTGCCTGCCCCTGGACCCAGCTACCTGCCTCTTCCTGTGGTCCTTTACAATAAACACCTGCTGCGCCCTGCACTTGAAACCAGCTCTGTCTCCCCTCATGTTCATTACACTCTCTAACATATGCAATGACAAACATGACAAGAGGAACTGATGATGCACTACCAGATTTAGAAATTGCACCTTGTGCATTCTACTATTACAGCTTTCAAGAATCAATTTAAAGCCGGACTGAGTTCCTTTAAAAATTCCATCAACAGCTACAGTTTAAACAAACAAAAAAACAGTCGATTGATATACCAATGCGTCAATCTAGTAAGTAACATAGTAAAAAAAAAAAAAAAAAATACCCTTCAAACTCTGTAAAATAAAGATATCTGGTATTTTCATTCCGTGTCATAGCTCTAATTTCCTTGTTAAATTAAATTACCTCAAGCACAACATCCGTAAACTATACATCTGGGCCCTTTTGTAAAAGTATCAGAGCGATGGAGTGTAATGAAGTTGGAGTGTTGGGTTTTCTGTCAGTCAGTGCAAAACACACTGTTCTCTGCCAAGAGATCGCAGATCGACGCACTTTGGTCTATCAAATGTGATTTTGTCTTTGTATGGGGTGACAGAGATAGATGGGGTAGGGTATGTACAGTGGGGCAAAAAAGTATTTAGTCAGCCACCAATTGTGCAAGTTCTCCCACTTAAAAAGATGAGAGAGGCCTGTAATTTTCATCATAGGTACACTTCAACTATGACAGACAAAATGAGAAAAAAAATCCAGAAAATCACATTGTAGGATTTTTAATGAATTTATTTGCAAATTATGGTGGAAAATAAGTATTTGGTCAATAACAAAAGTTTATCTCAATACTTTGTTATATACCATTTGTTGACAATAACAGAGGTCAAACATTTTCTGTAAGTCTTCACAAGGTTTTCACACACTGTTGCTGGTATTTTGGACCATTTCTCCATGCAGATCTCTTCTAGAGCAGTGATGTATTGGGACTGTTGCTGGGCAACACGGACTTTCAACTCCCTCCAGAGATATTCTATGGGGTTGAGATCTGGAGACTGGCTAGGCCACTCCAGGACCTTGAAATGCTTCTTATGAAGCCACTCCTTCGTTACCCGGGGCGGTGTGTTTGGGATCATTGTCATGCTGAAAGACCCAGCCACGTTTCATCTTCAATGCCCTTGCTGATGGAAGGAGGTTTTCAATCAAAATCTCACAATACATGGCCCCATTCATTCTTTCCTTTACACGGATCAGTCGTCCTGGTCCCTTTGCATGAAAACAGCCCCAAAGCATGATGTTTCCACCCCCATGCTTCACAGTAGGTATGGTGTTCTTTGGATGCAACTCAGCATTCTTTGTCCTCCAAACACGACGAGCTGAGTTTTTACCAAAAATTTATATTTTGGTTTCATCTGACCATATGACATTCTCCCAATCTTCTTCTGGATCATCCAAATGCTCTCTAGCAAACTTCAGACGGGCCTGGACATGTACTGGCTTAAGCAGGGGGACACGTCTGGCACTGCAGGATTTGAGTCCCTGGCGGCGTAGTGTGTTACTGATGGTAGGCTTTGTTACTTTGGTCCCAGCTCTCTGCAGGTCATTCACTAGGTCCCCCCGTGTGGTTCTGGGATTTTTGCTCACCGTTCTTGTGATCATTTTGACCCCACGGGGTGAGATCTTGCGTGGAGCCCCAGATCAAGGGAGATTATCAGTGGTCTTGTATGTCTTCCATTTCCTAATAATTGCTCCCACAGTTGATTTCTTCAAACCAAGCTGCTTACCTATTGCAGATTCAGTCTTCCCAGCCTGGTGCAGGTCTACAATTTTGTTTCTGGTGTCCTTTGACAGCTCTTTGGTCTTGGCCATAGTGGAGTTTGGAGTGTGACTGTTTGAGGTTGTGGACAGGTGTCTTTTATACTGATAACAAGTTCAAACAGGTGCCATTAATACAGGTAATGAGTGGAGGACAGAGGAGCCTCTTAAAGAAGAAGTTACAGGTCTGTGAGAACCAGAAATCTTGCTTGTTTGTAGGTGACCAAATACTTATTTTCCACCATAATTTGCAAATAAATTCATAAAAAATCCTACAATGTGATTTAAAAAAAATGTTTTCCTAATTTTGTCTGTCATAGTTGAATGGTACTTATGGTGAAAATTACAGGCCTCTCTCATCTTTTTAAGTGGGAGAACTTGCACAATTGGTGGCTGACTAAATACTTTTTTGCCCCACTGTATGTGGGTCAAGTATCGTGACCGATGTGACAAATCTCATTTTTTTTCTTCGACTGTAGCTGCCGCACGATGACGCAGTATTTGAATGAATCATCACTCATGGTAATTCTGTTGCCATCACTGCTGTGCTCAGTGTAGGCCACAGACATATAAACACCAACCAAAACAACTATGATAATAACAGGGACACATTGTACTAAAAGCACAGTACTACATAGTGTAGTGAAGTCACTGCAGCCATACACGGCAGTTAACAATAATGGTCAGATTAAATATCATGGCATCAAATATTTTTCTCAAGGGTAGATAGGAAAATACATGTGGATATAGGACAAACAATGTAATACAATTATTGTACAAATATTTTAAGTACTATAAAAGACATTGTCTGCATGGACAGCCCATGACAAATGTTTTCCTTGACCCTGAATAAAAGGCAAGGCACAAAGACCACAGTATGAAACTCCCTCTGAATTGTATGTCTGGCATCCTTACTCACAATTAAGATTAGATCACATTATTGGTCAATTGCACACAAGGTCCAACACATTTAACCCAACCCCTCTGAAAGACACACATACAGGACATACACACACATATAGAGGTTTTGGAGAGGTGCGGGGGGCTGCCACACTGGGCGCCCGGGGAGCTGTTGTTGTGGGGGGTTAAGTGTCTTGCTCAAGGGCACAACGGTAGGCAATGGCATCTAGGATTTGATACCAACAACCCTCCGGTTGCCAGCTCACTTCCTGACTGATTTTTCCTACAATCCTCCTGAGCTTTATGCTACAAAGCTCCCCTTCCCTAACCTTTGAAGCTTATTGAGGTCAACTATTGCCAAACAGAAAAGCCAACAATGGACCAGTAAAGGAAGAGTGACAATATACATTTGACCTTTTGCACATGCCTCGAGCCTGCCTGTGTCTGTGGACTTTAAAACCACAGCGAAATATGAGCCCTTGTAATCTTGTAAACTATTTGGGTCAAATGAGAGTAAAAGGCTATATGGACACCCCTGAACTGCAAACCGATACATCATTTCAGAATTGGTGAAAATGAGGTTAGGGTTAAGGGTTTGGTTATGGTAAGGGTCAGTTTACGGTTTTGGTTAGGCATTTTGCAGGTCAGCAGTGTCGTTATAGCCTCTCCCCAACTAGGGCTCCTGTGTGGCGCAGTAGTGTAAGGCTCTGCATCTCAGTTTTGTCCCTGGTTCGATTCCAGGCTGCATCACATCTGGCTGTGCTTGGGAGTCCCACAGGGCGGCGCATAATTGGCCCATCGTCATCCGGGTTTGTCTGATGTAGACCGTCATTGTAAATAAAATAATAGTACCAAGGAGGGCCAAAACATGTCAAGCAGTTGGCACTGCTGTCACCTCTTTTGACCACTAGTTGGTGCCAAGGCCCCAGGGTTGCGGTCTGGAAGCACCATTTCGACAGTGCCCAGTGGATAGCTTCGGTATTGCAGTTTGACTGAAATCTGTCCCAGAAAGAACATCATTGAATTATTAAAATAATTGTTGCTGAGGCAACAATTATTTTTCCATCACTCACAGCCGAAGATATTAAACATTTTTATTCATGCTCTAACGTCATGATAGGAAGTGGTGGTTGGTTTATTTAGCTGTCCATGTGCTGGTAGAGTTCCCCGCAGCATGTTCGCACGATACTGCTGTCTGTCCTGTGCACACTGAATGCTAGCAGGCACGTGTGTAATCTCAGTAAAACCATATATACAGTAGTAAGATGGCAGCTACGTATGCAAATGTGAGTAGATTAGCCCTGAAAACAACGGGCACTGTCTCCAGTTCATATATACCTCAATGGTTGGAGTTCCAATACTGCTTCGAGCAGAATAATGCTGCTGTATGTCTCTGCTCTGGTTGCTAGCTTGATCAGAGTTGAGAAAGTTATTGGCTCTGCTTACAATAACACAACACAAGGTTGAGGAAGGCAAACCAATGACACCACAGGAAGTAGAATCATATTTTTACATCTCTGTGTCCAGTATGAAGGAAGTAGGTAGATTCCTTCATACTGGACACAGACATAAAAATGGTATGCTCGAGTTCATCTGACTCTGGAGAAGTAGATAAAGGGCCTCATTGCCAAAATCCCAAAGTAGCCCTTTAATCAAAATGGTCAATAATGAATTAAAATGGTATCTAGGAACTGAAAAACATAATGTAGAATCAAATTATAAGACAGAGTCCCATGGCAACATGCTTATTCACATACAATCTGAAACAACACAGTCAAATCATATTTACTGTATATCCCTCAAACTCAACTCTGAACCTCGAAGCCAGTTCCACTGCATTTTTTCATTGTTCCCCTCTAATCATGGACTGCTTTTTGACCAGGGACACCAGGTGTGTGCAATTTATTTATTAGGAAGAACAGACCAGCAGGCTCCGGACCTCGTAGGGTAAGAGTTGAGTACCCCTGCTGTATATGATAAACAATCAAGCATAGGCAACAATATAAGGTGTCTGAAAACCCACATATCACAAACCTAATTACTACAAAACCTATTTTACTATGACAATATTGGACATCCAATGTGTGACAACCCAGTGTCAGACAGCCTACTAAGGATGATTAGTCACCAGGAGATGGCAGTATGTACACTGGTAATATTCACCATAATACTGGTTTGCATCTATTCAAATATAGGCCTGTATTGTTAGAGGCAGCATAATTAATAATTTATTAACTTTTAATTGCATGTGTTTGTGTAATTCCATTCTAGACATTAAAATGAGCCTTTCCTCCCAATTTTCTCTCCATCAGCCTCCACTAGTTTGGCTAGCCAATCAGAGACGAAGGGTGACCAACCAAGCAAACACCAAATGTGAAGACCCAGGCACATTAAACCAATCAATAATTCCATGAAAAAAACAATCCATCAAATGATGTGGTATAACTATAAATCCGTTCTTTGAACGTTGACAGAAAGATACAATACAGAAAATGCATTGTTTGCTGTCCATGTGACAGTGGGAACGCTTGACCCAAACACTGTTGTTCCTCAAACACAAAGAACAAGTGCCCAAGAAACATATTAATTCAGTCTGAAACGTTATATTGGACTGACAACCAAACATTACCTTGCCGCTAAGATTTAGTGATACAGCAAAAAACAGCCTAGCCTATGAGCACGTTAAATTATCCAGGAGTGTTTCTGATGCCTTCGTCGCCATGCTGTTGCTTTGGGGACAATAATTACCTTTCAGTTTCAAGCCGATAAAATTAGATCAGACGAGGGATGCAACACAAATGGCGCCCAATTCACTGGTCAAAAGTAGTGCACTATATAGAGAATAGGGTGCCCGCCATTGGGAACGCACCCTAGTTATGCTGTTGTGCCTCTGCCTATGCTGCCATGGGTTTAATTTCCTCTGACTGACACAGTCCATTTGCAATTTCCACTGCCGCTTTTATGAAACTGGTTCAACTGTCAGACTGCATTGGAAGGTGTCATTTACAGTAAGAAGTTGTAGAAAAGTAATAGTGGGAGAGAGAGGACTATCTTTGAAAGTGTACAAATCTTGTAAAGTGTTATTTATGTGACTTTCAGGTCATTTACACCTAGGCCTGTACTACACAGATAATTTTTTGTCATAGTGTAAAAAAACTGTAAATTGCTTCTTCTGTCAGTGTTCACCTGTAATATATTATTTCCCTGTCAACCATCACCCATAGTGCCATAGAACATCTAGTACACTCTACACCACCTAAGCTTAGTACGATGTATAGATGTTATAAGACCTGATTTTACTGTAGGTCCATTCCTCGTATAAGGCACGGATGTGGCGTGTGGCGTGTGGCGTGTGGCGTGTGGCGTGTGGCGTGTGGGTAAATCATGTCACATGAACTGGATTTGAACCTACCATTTTAAACCTTATTTTATCAAACTGTCATCTTTTTATTTTTACGCCAGACAAGATGGTCCAGCACCACATTCAGAGAATTGTTTTTATTTTTGGTCTTATTCTCATTTCTGTAAAGTTTAAAATAAAGGTTGAAATCCAGGTCATGTGACATGATTAACCAAAACACAGGACCCTACGCATATCCTAGGGTTTAACCTTACTCCTTTAATAGCCAGTAAATACCGTATACTGTATGTCATAGACCTAAATACGGAAAAACTATATTCCCACAACACCTCACCAAAAGCAACTACATTTATTTAGAGATTAGATTGAAATACAGTACCAGTCAAAAGTTTGGACACAGCTACTCATTCAAGGGTTATTCTTTATATTGACTTTTTTCTACATTGTAGAATAATAGCGAAGACATTAAAAATATAAAAGAACACATGGAATCATGTAGCCACGCTTTGCCTTGATGACAGCTTTGCACACTCTTAGCATTCTCTCAACCAGCTTCACCTGGAATACTTTTCCAACAGTCTTGAAGGAGTTCCCACATATGCTGAGCACTTGTTGGCTCAATTGGGTTGAGGTCGGGTGATTGTGGAGGCCAGGTCATCTGATACAGCACTCCATTACTCTCCTTCTTGGTTAAATAGCCCTTACACAGCCTGGAGGTGTGTTGGGTCATTGTTCTGTTTAAAAACAAATGACAGTCCCACTAAGAGCTAACCAGATGGGATGGCGTATTGCTGCAGACTTGCCTAGTTAAATAAAGGTTAAATAAATAAACAAAAAGAATGCTGTGGTAGCCATGCTGGTTAAGTGTGCCTTGAATTCTAAATAAATCACTGACCGTGTCACCAGCAAAGCACCATCACACCACCTCCTCCATGCTTCACGGTGAGATCATCCGTTCACCTACTCTGCGTCTCACAAAGACATTGGAACCAAAAATCTCAAATTTGGACTCATCAGACCAGATTTCCACCAGTCTAATGTCCATTTCTTGTGTTTCTTTGCCCAAGCAAGTCTCTTCTTATTATTATTGGTGTCCTTTAGTAGTGGTTTCTTTGCAGCAATTCGACCATGAAGGCCTAATTTACACAGTCTCCTGAACAGTTGATATCCGTTAGTTGAACTCTGTGAAGCATTTATTTGGGCTGCAATAGCTGAGGCTGGTAACTCTAATGAACTTATCCTCTGCAGCAGAGGTAACTCTGGGATTTCCTTTCCTGTGGCGGTCCTCATGAGAGCCAGTTTCATCATAGCGCTTGACGGTTTTTACGACTGAAATTTTCCAGATTGACTGACCTTCATGTCTTAAAATAATGATGGACTGTTGGTTCTCTTACCGTATTTGAGCTGTTCATTCCACAATATGGACTTAGTCTTTTACCAAATAGGGCTATCTTCTGTATACCAACACCACCTTGTCACAACACAACTGATTGGTTAAAATGCATTAAGAAGGAAAGAAATTCCACAAATTAACTTTTAACAAGGCACACCTGTTCATTGAAATGAATTCCAGGTGACTACCTCATGAAGCTGGTTGAGAGAATGCCAAGGCTGTGCAAAGCTGTCATAAAGGCAAAGGGTGGCTACTTTGAAGATTCTCAAATATAAGATATATTTTGATTTGTTTAACACTTTTCTGGTTACGACGTGATTCCATATGTGTTATTTCATATTTGTGATATGAAATATCTATTACTCAACAATGTAGAAAATAGTCCAAAACTCTTGAATGAGTAGGTCTGTCCAAGCTTTTGACTGGTACTGCATATAAACGATATGAGCTGCTCTCTCTGTAGTTTTACAAGACAAAAACATTGTGAATGTAATTTTAGGTCAGCACTCCTTTCAAACCCTTTCCACTGATATCAGTCTAATTAAAAGCTTGATCAGATATCTGCCTGTGTTAAATTACTAATGTGTTCTACAGAGGTGAACTAGTGGATAGACGTTATAACAGCACTCAACTTATCTATTGAACAATTAAATACATGAACATTAAAATAAACTTGATGACTATCACGCTCATAACTCCACTATACTTTCAATATGCTGCTTTCAAATAAAACAAAATACCCTGCTCTTGTTTCAGCTTTTAGAATGCATTTGTTTGTCTTCCTTGTCTTCCCGAGTCTTCAATCGTTCAAGAAGCAAGCAGATCCGTGGAAAGGAGAGACATTTTTCACATAAACAAAGTAAAGGTTCTCCCTGTGCTGGTTGGCCTGTGGAGAGTATCCTTGTCTCTCGACAGAGGATGTACTGCTACACACTTTCCATGCCAAAAACAACTCTGTGTACCAAACGATCCTCGCCAGGAGGACTCTTGCTAACAGTAAGTGTGTGTGGTGTGTGTGCGTGAGTGGGGGAGGGAGGGAGGGAGCAACCTTCAAAATGTCACAACAACAAAATAACACATCTTCCTACAGTATTTTAATTAGAAGAACATGTCACTGTAGACCTGTGAAATCCTCCGCTTCTTCAATCTAATTCTAACCTTCCTGGAATGTCAAATAACTGCCATTGAGCACAACAGACTACACACACCGCTCTATCATGATGACAGAGCTGTTCCTTTTCTAAGGCGTTGTGAGGGCACTTGGCACTAGACCGGGCACCACAGTGCCCTTCACAGTAAAAAAAAGGTGGAAATGACATGCATTCCCCCTCTGAACCCCTTATTCTACACCCCCACATTAGGAATGTGTTCAGTAAGTCACACCGTGTCAAAATATGTTGCAACGGGAAAATATATATATATATATATATCTTATTAGTCAGGTTCAGGTAGTACCTCCCCTTGTCAAATCGTTTCCCCCCCCCCCCCCCCCCCCCCGACTGAACAGGACCATGATTCAGCCCACACACAATAACAGGGGCATCACCAATACACCCCCTTGTAGCCTGTGGAACAGTAACACTTCCACCCTAATATTACCGTATAGCTGTAATTATAGCTGTGAGGATAATATGTGTCAGGTGGATGACAGTAATGGTACAGTAAATGGACACCTTGGGGGCAGACTGCCTTCAGAAACTCTCCAGGAAACGACTGTTTTCATTGTAAATAATTCTCACTTATCTGAGAGAAAGAATGAAAAAAGAACACTGGTAAAGAACCGGCCATTTTGAGTCATTTGAAACATTTGCTATAGAGATACTGTATATGACAAATTTGAGACATACAGTCGTGGCCAAAAGTTTTGAGAATGACACAAATATTAATTTTCACAAAGTTTGCTGCTTCAGTGTCTTTAGATATTTTTGTCAGATGTTACTATGGAATACTGAAGTATAATTACAAGCATTTCATAAGTGTCAAAGGCTTTTATTGACAATTACATGAAGTTGATACAAAGTCAATATTTGCAGTGTTAACCCTTCTTTTTCAAGACCTCTGCAATCTGCCCTGGTATGCTGTCAATTAACTTCTGGGCCACATCCTGACTGATGGCAGCCCATTCTTGCATAATCAATGCTTGGAGTTTGTCAGAATTTGTGGGTTTTTGTTTGTCCACCCGCCTCTTGAGGCTTGACCACAAGTTCTCAATGTGATTAAGGTCTGGGGAGTTTCCTGGCCATGGACCCAAAATATCAATGTTTTGTTCCCGAGCCACTTAGTTATCACTTTTGCCTTATGGCAAGGTGCTCCATCATGCTGGAAAAGGCATTGTTCGTCTCCAAACTGTTCCTGGATGGTTGGGAGAAGTTGCTCTCAGAGGATGTGTTGGTACCATTCTTTGTTCATGGCTGTGTTCTTAGGCAAAATTGTGAGTGAGCCCACTCCCTTGGCTGAGAAGCAACCTCACACATGAATGGTCTCAGGATGCTTTACCATTGGCATGACACAGGACTGATGGTAGCGCTCATCTTGTCTTCTCAAGACAAGCTTTTTTTCCAGGTGCCCCAAACAATCGGAAAGGGGATTCATCAGAGAAAATGACTTTACCCCAGTCCAATCCCTGTTCCTGTTGCAGAGTATCAGTCTGTCCCTGATGTTTTTCCTGGGGAGAAGTGGCTTCTTTGCTGCCCTTCTTGACACCAGGCCATCCTCCAAAAGTCTTCGCCTCACTGTGCGTGCTTGGGCGCCATGAAGCCTTCTTCACAACAATTGAACCGCTCTCCTTGAAGTTCTTGATGATCCGATAAATGGTTGATTTAGGTGCAATCTTACTGGCAGCAATATCCTTGCCTGTGAAGCCCTTTTTGTGCAAAGCAATGATGACGGCACGTGTTTCCTTGCAGGTAACCATGGCTGACAGAGGAAGAACAATGATTCCAAGCACCACCATGATTCCAAGCTTCCAGTCTGTTATTCAAATTCAATCAGCATGACAGAGTGATCTCCAGCCTTATCCTCGTCAACACTCACACCTGAGTTGACGAGAGAATCACTGACATGATGTCAGCTGGTCCTTTTGTGTTAGGGCTGAAATGCAGTGGAAATATTGTTGGGGGATTCAGTTCATTTGCATGGCAAAGAGGGACTTTGAAACCAATTGCAATTAATCTGATCACTCTTTATAACATTCTGGAGTATGTGCAAATTGCCATCATACAAACTGAGGCAGCAGGCTTTGTGAAAATGTATATTTATGTCATTCTCAAAACTTTTGGCCACGAATATACATGCTTATAACAAGTAGTGAAGTGTTACAGATTCGTCATAAAGAACGGACTTTGAGAGATGTCAAGTCTTGACCTGTCTGAACAACATGTCAACACCAAGCCAACTGAGCTAACACATTTTGTTTGTCAGTTCTTCAAATAGACAGATCAAGCACCGCTCTTGTTTTTATGAACTTAGATATTCATATGCAATGAGTGTCTCTGGTCATGATAGGTTCAATGGTTGGGATGCTTAGACAAGACAGTATGTTCGTGAGACAAGAAACACAAACAGTCTATTTGTCATATACATACATTTTACTTGGTGATGTTGTATGAGTGATGTGACTCGTGATACAACTCCTAGAAATTGAGATAAAAGTTTGCATGCATATATATATATATATATATATATGCATGCAAACTTTTATCTTGCATACAGTGAGGGAAAAAAGTATTTGATCCCCTGCTGATTTTGTACGTTTGCCCACTGACAAAGAAATGATCAGTCTATAATTTTAATGGTAGGTTTATTTGAACAGTGAGAGACAGAACAACAACAACAAAAATCCAGAAAAACACATGTCAAAAATGTTATAAATTGATTTGCATATATATATATATATCATTAAATCGTGACAATATTAAAACTATCCAAACACATACAGATGAGTCAACTATGATTACTGCACAGAAAAGGTCATCACTCTCCCATCAATGTAAACAGTAGGCATCCGTATTAGTGGAGTTTTCTCTCATCACATGGTGCCTTCAACGCCATACGTCTGCAAACCTTCTATAGCCTGAAGCAGAAGCAGTAGGAGTTTGATGGTGATAAATAGACCTGCCATCGTTTCTGAAAACATGTTTTCGAGACAAGCTGAGCTCCCACTGCTTGGGTCAGGGAAAGCAAATCACTCTGCAATGTGGACATATTTATGTCTGTGAAAAACCAGAGCTCTTCATATTTTCTGATACTGATTACCTCAAAGACGTGTGTGTGTGTGTGTGTGTGTGTGTGTGTGTGTGTGTGTGTGTGGTAGATTTCCGATAAAGATGTGACTGTGTTTACTGCAATACTGAACAAACACAGACAAATCGTAGGCAAAAGAACGACTGCCTTAATCAAACAGGGATTTAAACAGACTGCAACAATATAGCATGCTTATTACAAGAAATTCCAATTCCAAGTAACCTACCAGTTTTGTGGTCTTGAGACCTGACAGATGTTCCTTCACTGAACCTCATGTTGGTCAATCATTGGATGATAGAATGAACTTTGACAGCAAAATGTAAGCTACGTGTAAGAGTTGAAACCAGATTACGTTCAGTATGTTGTTTCAACCATGTAAGGGCATTGTTTAGCTAGTAAAAGCCTCGTGCTTACAAAGAAAAACAAGCCCTGACATCTAGACACTTTTAAGCTCTGTGCAATCAGAAATGTCATCCTAAGACGGAAAATCCTGGTTGGCTTGTTTACATTAGTCTGTACGAAACTGGATCTCTGTGTTTGGTGGGTGGCAAGTACATACAAGTCATAGGGCCTAAGCTGAGGAGTAACCTTTTTATCCCTGAGCTTGGAGGGTCTGCTGATTTGTAAAGACAGGTGAAACACAGACAGAAGATATGGGGGGAAACTTCATTTGTCACCATTGAACTGACCAGGACCAAACATATCACAAGATGGCGTCACTCCAAACAAGAGATCAATCTGTTGGAATTGCAGATGACGTAGGGAGGTAATCAAAGATTAAACGCAAACAGCCCTGAGATATGGCTCCAATTAATACATTTTTTTCAAAAGTACTTGTTACAAAACAGTGTGAAAGTGAGAGACGAGACATGGCTACTTCCTCTACTCTTACTCTACTCTGATTGCTAATTGTTTTGTCTGTGTCCAAGTAGCCTACTCCAGTGTTGAAATGTCTTCAAACCCTGTGGTTACCAATTTTAATTTATTTTGACATATTGTTCTGATATATAATCAAACACAGGCCTACCAACTGGACACAGACATCAGCTCAACAGCTAGATATGATTTACATTTGAATGAGTTGTCAGCTGACATAAATTCAACGTGAATTAAACCAAACATACAGCATAACCATGTCATTGGATTTAGGTTGAAGGTTTGGTGACAAAAAAGACAAACATTCTCGAAATTCCTTTACGTTTTACACATTGATTCAACGTCATCACATTGAATTGATTGAATTTTGGGGTTGAAATTATGTGGAAACAACAGTGATTCAACCAGTTTGTGCCCAGCTTGAATGTTTTTCAGCAAATGAAAGGAACTCCGTATTTAGGAATGTCTGTCCATGGAATGAAGGGTCAGGGTCCAGAGAAGGAGCGTTGGAAAATCTGAACATTCCTGAGGGGAAAAATAGTCTCACATCAAGGAGTGTCCACTCTGTGCCGACCCTCCAATACCTCTCCTCTCCCCTTCCCTGTCTTCACACCCCTTCCCTCTCCTCTCCTCTCCTCTCCCCTTACCCTCCCTGTCTTCATACCCCTTCCCTCTCCTCTCCTCTCCCCTTCCCTGTCTTCACACCCCTTCCCTCTCCTCTTCTCTCCCCTTACCCTCCCTGTCTTCACACCCCTTCCCTCTCCTCTCCTCTCCCCTTACCCTCCCTGTCTTCACACCCCTCTCCTCTCCTCTCCCCTTACCCTCCCTGTCTTCACACTCCTTCCCTCTCCTCTCCCCTCCCCTCCCCTCCCCTCCCTGTCTTCATACCCCTTCCCTCTCCTCTCCCCTCCCTGTCTTCACACCCCTTTCCTCTCCTCTCCTTTCCCCTCCCTGTCTTCACACCCCTTCCCTCTCCTCTCTCCTCCCCTCCCTGTCTTCATACCCCTTCCCTCTCCTCTCCCCTCCCCTCCCCTCCCTCCCTGTCTTCACACCCCTTCCCACTCCTCTCAGCTCCCTGTGTTCACACCCCTTCCCTCTCCTCTCCCCTTCCCTCCCCTTCCCAGTCTTCACACCCCTTCCCTCTCCCCTCCCCTCCCCGTCTTCACACCCCTTCCCTCTCCTCTCCTCTCCTCTCCTCTCCTCTCATCTCATCTCATCTCATCTCCTCTCCTCTCCCCTTCCCTGTCTTCACACCCCTTCCCTCTCCTCTCCTCTCCCCCTCCCTGTCTTCACACCCCTCTCCTCTCCTCTCCCCTTACCCTCCCTGTCTTCACACCCCTTCCCTCTCCTCTCCTCTCCCCTTACCCTCCCTGTCTTCACACCCCTTCCCTCTCCTCTCCCCTCCTCTCCTCTTCCCTCCCTGTCTTCACACCCCTTCCCTCTCCTCTCCCCTCCCTCACCCCCCTATCCTACTGTGACACCATCTGCTGTTTCCGCTTCCACAACTGCCACTGTGTGTCACAAGAGACAGCACTGCCAGCACAGCCACACATTAATACACATCAATACTGCATAGCCAGACATCAAATTCCCTGTCTTTCTGTTAAATAACTGTGTTTTTAGTAGATATGCATGATGCCATCATGTAAGCATTTTATGTATCAAAATGTATGCAGTCACTACTTACTGTAAGTCACCATGTGTAAGAGCTAAATGACCCCAAAAAATTATACAAGTACAATTTTGAAAAATATAAAATTTGAACTGCCTTTTTGTAGGCATATATGAAGGATTGCCTGAGTTTTCCTTAAATTTGAGCATTTTCCTGTTTTCCCACTTAACTAATCAAGAAACAGCATTTTAGTTCATTAACAATAATCAACATCTTTGGACGAGAATATGCTAACAAACCCATTCTTTTCATGCACTTTTTTGGGGTCAATGAAACCCAAACTATCCTTTTGAAACGAGCTTTCAACTGAGTTGCCCGGTGTTTATGTAGTTTTGCTATGCAACTACTGTGTTTTCCTAGTGGGAGGACTGTCAGAAAGGAAAGGTCTGGTTTCCCCAACCTATAAAGAAAGCTGGCTTTAGTGTTCCTACTATGGTCTGACGTGGATACACTGGATTGAGAGTCCGTAAGGTTGCTCTGCTAAGCGATACCCTTCTGGGTTGGCTTGGCTGCACGGTCAGCTCGAGTTTCCCAGCTTCTTTCATTCGCCTAGTTTCCAGCACGTTACGAGGTGCTGCATTATCTCTTGTCTAAATCACCATGGCAGTGGATCGGCCCATGTCAACCCCTAATCCCCAGAAATATGACGTGATTAATAACAGCTCTCATGCTGCAGCAGCGGCTCCTCAAACGCCCATCTCTCATCATTAGGCTTACTAAAACAACAACTCGTCTTATGGCATACATTACGGACATGGTGTTCAAGCAATCAATTACAGTGACAGTAACATAATAAGCTGCTCTGCCTCTGAATATGTGGGGAACGGATGTGAAAACTGTGGAGGGATAGCTGATTACATACAGTGGGGAGAACAAGTATTTCATACACTGCTGATTTTGCAGGTTTTCCTACTTACAAAGCATGTAGAGGTCTGTAATTTTTTATCATAGGTGCACTTCAACTGTGAGAGACGGAATCTAAAACAAAAATCCAGAAAATCACATTGTATGATTTTTAAGTAATTAATTTGCATTTTATTTCATGACATAAGTATTTGATTACCTACCAACCAGTAAGAATTCCGGCTCTCACAGACCTGTTAGTTTTTCTTGAAGAATCCCTCCTGTTCTCCACTCATTACCTGTATTAACTGCACCTGTTTGAACTCATGAGAAAAATGACAGACCAAATTACATGCTTTGTAAGTAGGAAAACCTGCAAAATCGGTAGTGTATCAAATACTTGTTCCACCCACTGTATGTCTACTCCAGGTGTCTTCATCCTAACAGAATGTGCCGGACACAGATGTTCTGTGATACAGATATATAAACCACATCGGTGTTCTGTGAAACAGATATATAAACCACATTGGTGTTCTGTGATACAGATATATAAACCACACCGGTGTTCTGTGATACAGATATAAACTCAGCAAAAGCAAAAAAATAAACACCCTCTCACTGTAAACTGCATTTATTTTCAGCAAACTTAACATGTGTAAATATTTGTATGAACATAACAAGATTCAACAACTGAGACATAAACTGAACAAGTTCCACAGACATGTGACTAACAGAAATGTAATAATGTGTCCCTGAACAAAGGGGGGGTGGGGGTCAAAATCAAAAGTAACAGTCAGTATCTGGTGTGGCCACCAGCTGCATTAAGTACTGCAGTGAATCTCCTCCTCATGATTTGCCAGATTTGCCAGTTCTTGCTGTGAGATGTTACCCCACTCTCCCACCAAGGCACATGCAAGTTCCCAAACATTTCTGGGGGGAATGGCCCTAGCCCTCTGATCCAACAGCTCCCAAACGTGCTCAATGGGATTGAGATCCGAGATCTTTGCTGGCCATGGCAGAACACTGACATTCCTGTCTTGCAGGAAATCACGCACAGATTCAACCCTTTACAATGAAGATCTGTGACGTTATTTGGATTTTTACGAATTATCTTTGAAGACAGCGTCCTGAAAAAGGGACGTTTATTTTTTTGCAGAGTTTATATAAACCACAGCGGTGTTTTGTGAGGGGATGTTTATGGAATGATTACACTGGGGGTCTTTTCCCCATTTTTAGTTAGCAAGGGGCAAGATTGGACAGACTGTTTGGGATATTTGCATTTTGTATTTATTAAGGATCCACATTAGATCCTGCCAAGGTAGCAGCTACTCTTCCTGGGGTTTATTAAGGATCCACATTAGATCCTGCCAAGGCAGCAGCTACTCTTCCTGGAGTTTATTAAGGATCCACATTAGATCCTGCCAAGGCAGCAGCTACTCTTCCTGGGGTTTATTAAGGATCCACATTAGATCCTGCCAAGGTAGCAGCTACTCTTCCTGGGGTTTATTAAGGATCCACATTAGATCCTGCCAAGGCAGCAGCTACTCTTCCTGGAGTTTATTAAGGATCCACATTAGTTCCTGCCAAGGTAGCAGCTACTCTTCCTGGAGTTTATTAAGGATCCACATTAGTTCCTGCCAAGGCAGCAGCTACTCTTCCTGGAGTTTATTAAGGATCCACATTAGATCCTGCCAAGGTAGCATCTACTCTTCCTTGAGTTTATTAATGATCCCCATTAGATCCTGCCAAGGCAGCAGCTATTTTTCCTAGTGTCCCGCAACATTAAAGCAGTTATGTACAATAAAAAATATTACATGACATTACATGGGGCTGGCAAAATGGAAAGTGTGTGTGTGTGGTGTGTGTGATTGTGTGTGTGTAACTTGCACCCAGATGCTACTTGGAACAGGAAAACCCCTTAGATTTGGGACACAAAATATATTGACAAACTATGTTTCCCTTTGCATTCATAACATGTACATTTCTGTGAAGAAAAAAACAGACTTCCCGCTGGATCCTATACCTAAAAATAGTAGTCCCCTTTACTGGCTCAAATAGCCAACCAATCAGCCTGTTACCAACCCTTCGTAAAATTTTGGAAAAAAATGTGTTTGACCAGATACAATGCTATTTTACAATAAACAAATTGACAAACTTTCAGCATGATTATAGGGAAGGACAGTCAACAAGCACTGCACTTACACAAATGACTGATGATTGGCTGAGAGAAATTGATGATAAAAAGATTGAGGGGTTGTTTTGTTAGACTTGCGGCTTATGACATTATTGATCATAGTCTGCTGCTGGAAAAAAGTATGTGTTATGGCTTTACACCCCCCCCCCCCCCCCCCCCCATGCTATATTGTGGATAAAGAGTTACATGTCTAACAGAACACAGAGGGTGTTCTCCAACATAGTCCAGGTAGAATCAGGAATTCCCTACGGCAGCTGTCTAGGCCCCTTACTTTTTAAAATCTTTATTAATGACCTGCCACTGGCTTTGAGTAAAGTGTGTCTATGCATTCGGATGACTCAACGCTATACATGTCAGCTACTACAGCGACTGAAATAACAAAGCGTTGCTTTTAGAGTGGGTGGCAAGGAATAAATTTGTCCTAAATATTTCTAAAACTAAAAACATTGTAGTTGGGACAAATCATTCACTAAACCTTAAACTTCAACTAAATCTTGTAATAAATAATGTGGAAATTGAGCATGTTGAGGTGACTAAACTGGTTGGAGTAACAGTAGCTAAGATGGGGAGAAGTATGTCCATAATAAAGCACTGCTCTACCTTCTTAACAGCACTATCAGCAAGGTAGGTCCTACAGGCCCTAGTTTCTATCTTCTTAACAGCACTATCAACAAGGCAGGTCCTACAGGCCCTAGTTTCTACCTTCTTAACAGCACTATCAACAAGGCAGGTCCTACAGGCCCTAGTTTCTACCTTCTTAACAGCACTATCAACAAGGCGGTCCTACAGGCCCTAGTTTAGTCGCAATTGGACTATTGTTCAGTCTTGTGGTCAGGTGCCACAAAAAGCGACTCTGAAAAATTGCAATTGGCACACACGTACACAGGAATTTTGTACTACAGGTCGTGGTGGAGTATGGGCTTGAGGGCACACAGTGTGTTGTGAAAACTGTGAATGTATTGTAATGTTTTTAAAAATTTATAAACTGCGTTAATTTTTCTGGACCACAGGAAGAGTAGCTGCTGCCTTGGTAGCAGCTAATGGGGATCCATAATGAATACAAAATACAAATATAGACAAGCACAGATTTAGATGACTCACACAGTCGAGCACGTCAGATGGGCTGTGGTTTAATTGCAATCAAAACCATTTGTCTGAATAATTTATGTGCTGGCTCACAATTTGTGCTCTCCACGACATGTCAACAAAGACATTAATATTCTCTCCACCCGAAAACGGTTGACATTTTAAGCTGCCTGATCGAATAAATCTCAAGAACTGAGAAATGAACGTAGCTGGCCTAAAAACACATCTTGGAATGTACATATCCTCATGTCCTAAAGTAATATTTTCCCCTACTTTATTTCAAAAGTCACTTGTTGGTACTTTACAGTATGGTCATATTTGTCTATGTTGGCAGCTTAGTCTGACCAAGGGCCACTGTCTCAACGATTTATCATGTCTGTGGCTTATGTTCGGTTTTCTACACTCCCAGTTCTCTCAACACCATAGTAGCTCTGACACAGTCAGCAGCTTGTTCGTCTCCAGCTGTCCTCGACTTGCGGCCCTCTATCATTACCCACAAACCACTGCCTCGTACAGGGCAGGGCGACAGACGGGTCGCACATCAATGGACATGTTTTTACTGAGGCGTTGCTCAGCCCTAAAAGGAAATGTTTTGGTTTGAATGAATGAAGGGGGGGATCAGTGAGGCTCCTCTTCGCCTGCTGGGACAAAAATGGGGGAGGTTGAAGTTAAACAAAACTAACGTTACACCTTGAGACTGAAACAGGTTGAGTTACCGCAAAACACCAGATAGCATCTTTGCTCTACAGAACATTTTTTTTATTTTTTTACTGCGCCTCATCGTCGTATGGCTTTCAGTGCCTAAAAATGTTGCTCTATCCTGTTACCCGTTGGATAGCAGAGATTAAATACCCGGACTGTCTCTCCCTGCCATAGATACACTGAGAAACGTTGAAATGATCTTACACTTTATCTTTTCACTATCCCCAATAAGTCAACAAGGTACATGCCAATCTTTATTGCCCAAGACCTTTGAACTCCATCAGCATGAGGACAACAATGTCTTAGGAAACGTGATGGGAGCTCAGAAACACACCAACCAAGATGACTTATTTTCCACTAACATCAACTGGGACTCCTGCCAAATCCTCGGATTGTCAGATAGGAGGGCTATCTATCCACTTAAATGGGATCTGTCTACAGTTCACATTAAGATTTCAACAGGGATTATAAGGGTTGTTGTGGAGGCTAGGGTGGCTGACAATTACAATGTATCTCAATCTACAGTGTCATTGAAGGTATTGCAAAAATGATTAGTAGGATTCCTTTGTACAATACTGACTCTCGAGACACTCACTGTAACTTCCAGTTTTTACATGCATTCCAATGACTGTATAAACATTAATGATCCTACTCCTGCAAATAGCACATTCATAGGCTACATTGAATCTCTTCAGAGGGAAGCAAAGATGAGGGCTCTTAGGTGAATGAGGAAATGTGCTAATCAGCCAATGTGCCTCACTGCGATAGTCCTCCACTTCCCTGAATTCCCCTGCATAGTGCCTCAGTTATGTAAGTCACCGGGCTACAGAAGATGTGTTTGTTAGTTGTTTTTTTTTTTTTATCACTTTGGTACTGTTTTCACAATGATGTGGTACATTTAAAAAAATAAATGTTGTACAAAACTCCAAACTGGTCACAATTGTAATGCAGCCAGTATTTCATTCAAAACCTGTAATTGTGCGTTCATTTGGATTGCAAACATCTCTCATCAAACAACCATTGATTTAAAATATACATCTATTGTGAAATGTAATGAGAACATTGGTTAAATCACCAAAACACAACATAGTGATATGTTTAAATGGTTGTTGTTTTAACTACCAGTTAATCCAATAGCAAACAATGCAACACACGCGTTTCAAATCACCCTTATAAGTACAGTACTATAAATTACAGTTATCCCATTAGGCGATAGACTTACCCAACAAATCTATAATTTCCACAATATCTTTCCAATGTGTAATCAAGGTGTGCTCAATGAAGACATCCTCTACAAGCATACATGCAAATCAAATGTTATTTTTCAGATTTAATCACAACATGGGTGTACTGTCTGTAATGAAATGTAAGAAATTAAATTTAAGAAATTAAATTCATGAAAATAAAACAATGTTTAGCACACATTCATTTGCATCAAGCCTGTCTTGAGCATTTGGCCATAAATTCTCATCCACATCCCAGTGAATGTCCTCATTGTTCATGCACTGCGCGAAAAACCTTTGGCAGCGCGAATCCAAGCTTGACATTGGTCTGCATTGATGTCCTCGCATGCCCATCCATGGCCAGGAGGGTGGCACACTCATGGGGACGGGACGGCGCTCGTACACCTCCCACCTCCGTGCTGTAAAAAACTCCTCAATAGGGTTAAGGAAAGGAGAGTATGGGGGCAGGTATAGGGTCACGAATCGGGAATGGGCCCGAAACCATGCCTGAACCACCTGTGCATGGTGGAACCTGACATTGTCCCACACAATGACATAGGTGACCCCCTCACCTTGACAGGCCTGCTCAATTTCCTTGAGAAAGTGTGCAATGTTGTAGGATCCAAGTAATGACCTAAGTCCTACCACACCATCTTCAGTGAAAGCTGTGCACATGGAGATGTTTCCCTCACGTTTTCCAGGCACTTGGATGGTCGCCCGTTAGCCGATGAGGTTCGCCCATGGCGCAGAGTTTTTGCCAGGTTGAAGCCCGCTTCATCAACAAAGATATCTGTGTGGTGGTTCACAGCAAAATCAAGCACCATCACTAGGATCTAGGACCTGTCTGCTCGACTGACATGTCGAGAAGGCAGAGCAACGCCCTATCATGGACAGACCTCTTCCCATTTTAGCAACCATTGAGCCTATATGTTTTGACCATAAAGGCTTGCTATCTAGGGATACACCCAGCAGTCTCCTCAACTTGCTCAATAGACACACTATTACATCTAAAAGAGGTTTAGCATTGAGCGAGTGATTTGTCCCAAAAATTATGATATTTTAGTTTTAATGATAAGAGAATCACATGAAAAATATTGTGAGCATTTTCATTGTGAAAGGCAATTACTTTATATGAAAGGTATTTCTAGATGAAACACTGATTAGGTTTGGTGAAAACATTGCTGTGTGATTTTGTGTGTTGTACTTATCAATTGAAAATGTTCTTAAAGTAAAAAAAATAGCCTTTTGATGATCTGTTTTTTGTACTAAGAGTTGTGAAATTTCACCACCTACTTGTGAAAATAGTACCATAGCGATAACATTAAAATAAATACAAATCTAACCCCTATACTATGTAGCGAGCGTGGAGACTCTCTCCCTCCCAACAGAAATGCCAAAGCACAAGACGCCTGTTAACCCTTTCATTTCTATTCAGAACATGGCAAAACGCCAGCATTACTCAGTTGGGATGAAAATACACACAGTGTAATGAGAAGATTCAGAGAATATTCAATTATAACTTTTTACATTGTTACAACACATGGCCCAGGTTAGCTCATAAGAAATGACTACTTCATTTGGTAGAGACAAATTGAGGTCATTAGGGCTGTCTCCCCATTGTTGAGGTCTGTACATTCAAAATTGACCAGGTTATATGAGTTATACTGTATGAATTCACTGTTGGTCACTACCTATCAGATCAGTGTGCTGAATGAGGGGAACCACCCCAACATGGACCTCTCATTATGACACCATTGGACAGATTATAGGCTATGCAAGGCCCTGTGTTTTGTGCAATCATGTGACAAAGCAAGATTTTATCCTGTATTTTAAACGTTATACAGAAATGAGAATTACACCAAAAATGAAAGCAATTGTCTGAGGACGGTGCTGAACCATCTGACTGAAAAAGGAAAGGGGACAGTTTGATGAACATCTCTAAAGAAAAGGTTCAAATCCAAGCATGTCACATTATTGCACAAAACACAGGGCTCTAGATGTCACTGTTGGTCAGTACCATTGACACAAAGGTTACTACCTATCAGGTAACTTGAGTGAGAACTTCACCACTCCTTATTCAACTTGTATGGGATGGTGGAGACTTTCCTCGTTACCTGAGCTCTAGCAGCACAATGACAGTGATTGGGGTGAATTAATTCGTCGAATTCCATTGGTAAATGTTTTGTTTGCCATTTACTTGAGGAACCGAACAGAAACAAACTGTGAGGGACCTTGCTACATGAATTTTTCCAATATAAACTATTTTTTTGTTGTAAAACATTTTCCATTTGGAGTAAATGGTTTCGATTGCAAACCGTTTTGCAACAGAGGAAACGCTTTACAAGGGAATCTGACTAATGAATATTCCTCTGGTGAGGTGGTCAGTTTCTATAATCTCTCAACTGACAATGTCAACAAAGCAACTATACACATAAAAACATAATGAAGATGGGAACGATGGAGACAAGGGGGCATACAAAATCACCACTGACCTTTCAAATTCTGTCACTCAGTGAATTATTTTATTTAGCTATTTGGTTTAGAACAATACAAGGCTGAAGAATGAGATAAAATAAACACGTTTAATAATGTTGACATTTGCCCAAAGGCCTATTTCATTTACATATGGAAGTGAGATGTTTTATGCAAATAAGGCCGACTTCCACTGGGTCGTCCTCTCGAGCCGTGGTGTCGGGTTTCACCGCGAGCAGGCATGAGAGTAGGAGCGGTCGATTGCTTCATTCATTTTCTGACAAGAGTAGCGCAGCGTGTGCCAATGCAAAGTAGGCAACACTCAACCCCGCTGGTTAAAAGTAGCTAGGCGCTTACTTTGGTATGATATTTTGGCGGTGAGCGATGGAAATGAAAGACTCGTGCAGTGTCATTTTAACAGCATACCATTCATACGCACAGTCCAGGATACATTTGGTGGATGAGGGCTATGCGCCTCCAAGACACTCTCCTTGCAGGTAACTGGCACTTTATTGATGGAAAAGCTGCAAGATAAATGAACAAAATGTATGTTTACCTGTTTAACTAGTTTGTTATTGTGTATCCATTGATATAACGTTCAAACATATGACTGGGTAAAGCGCTTTGAGAGCGAGAGCGTGGGAAATTGGGACTTTAAATTATAGTGTCTGCTGTCAGAAGTTTACTGCCTCGCTACTGGCGGTGATGGTGAGTAGCCTAGCTCTATACAAAAAGCTTTGAAGATGTTTATGGAATTAGTGCGTTGGTTTCTGCTGAAGTGTCTTGTTGGTTTCTGCATAGCACCACATACGGTATGTGACACAATTCTGACACGCTTAAGACTTGAAGTGATTTTCAAGTGTAGCCTATCAAACAAAGATGTGCCTTTGAAAATACGTTCTTAGCCTATTGGATGCATTAACTGCACATTTGCAGGATGATGTTGCCTGCTGGCACTGATCTGACGTCAGTTTTACATTATAGCTTCTGATGGGTCACGAGATCAGGATTTGAGCATTTCTACATCAGGAAAGCCTGAAAACATTGTTTGGGTATCTCAGATTGTTCTGGCAATTCTCTGATAGAATCAAACTTGGTAGGAAGCATGTTTGATATGTTGTTTCTTTCATTTGAGTCACAAACCATTTAAGAAAATCATGATGAAAGTGGCCATTTTAATCCCCGTTTAAGACCTATAAGACCTATAAAAAAAAAAAGATTAATTAACTGTACATGATAGACATATTGGTGTCAGTGACAAGATGGAATATGTCAAGATTCAGAGTATTTTTTTGTTTACATTAATTTATTCAACATAAATATTAACATGAAGTACCCCTTTTTTTAAAATTTAGTATATTTTTAGACATTGTTTTTAACAATATACTCTACAAGTACCTTACATTTCCAGAGTGGGTGCTCAGCTACTTTTGAAGGTATGATCCAGTTTATGACCACCACACACACGGTGAATGGGAAAATGGATTCAAAGGAAACTCCCTCTGCAGGTGATTGGTTAATGACCTATTAGTAATGGGCGAGTTGGGTTTTTTTTATGGCCCAGTGCCCCCGGTGGGTGGAGATTTCACTTAAGGACCTATTGAAGGGTCTAAAATGTATAAATTCTGCCCACCTGGGACATTCAAATGAACTTGCCTATTGTTCAGATGGAGAGGTATAGCTCACTCTGGCTGGGTTGACTTTCAGGTGAGTCAAACAAAACTCTCAATTTGCAGGCAGTCACTTGGCAGGCACTGCACAGAGCACAAGGGGACATTTATAAAGCCGATTATGTCTGGGTACGGCCATTGAACATAACAACTGTCATTATGTGTAATTATAAATAGCTATTTATTTTTTATATAGACACACACAAACAAAAGGAATAAGACATTGTTCAGGTTTCACCATGTCTCCCGTGGTGGATTTAACAAGCCAATCATCTAGGATTGCGGAGTCGTATTAATTAGGGCACACCGTAGCAAAACATTTTGCAACAGAAAACAACAATGTGTGTTTGTTATTAGATAAGTTCTGGTAGGCCTTGTTTAAGTCTGTTTTCCTCTGTTTTGTGCCTAGTGAATACGACTGTAGACTGATTGATTGAACTGCCAGGTCACTTCACCTAGCTGTGTGTGTGTTAAGGTTTGCAGGGCTACACTCATCTGGCATTGAACTGGAATGTTTATTGATGGAGTCCCCTGTTTATTATGGTTCTTGGGAAGTAACCACTGTGCTGTAAATTTAGACTTCACACAACATTTCACAGCCTCTTTCCTCCATTATAACCATTAATTCATTACATAAAGGGAAATATATACCACATTAGACCTATAGAAATGTTAGGCTAAAATAATATAGGTAAAATATCCTTACAATTATTTTTAAAGTCTTATGTATATCTAAATCTGTTCTTGAGTAAGAAATTAACTCTCACACGCCATTGACTAGATGTTCTGTTATTTGAACACTTTCTTAACAATTCACTCTATTTCCAATGATATGTGAGATCGCTGTTGACTTGTACTGTAGTAGGTACGATACGGTCTATGGTCTGTACTGACCGTATGTTCCACGGTGTTGCCCCACCTGAACAACCTCAGAACAGCTGTCCTCCCAGCATGCCCAGTTGTGGCCAGTTTGCCCAGACGCTCGGTGTGGCTACTTGTCCCGTGTGTGTACTTGTGCGTGTCATTGACGGGTGATGTCAGCCACGAGCTACCCGGGGTCAGGCACCGACAGGGGAGCTAATCTCTTTTTGTGTGCCATGCCAAAAAGATGTTTACCCTTGGGATATTATGGCTTCTCAGTATTGCTCTTGAATTAATTTACGTTTAAATATTTTTTTTTTAGTGTGAAAGTTTATCAAATGTTTCTGTGGTGAAAATTGTAAGAATATTTTGGGTGAACATAATAATCTGATGTCAGTAATGTGTTAAGACAAAACGGGCCACATGTTTTCACATGGAATGATGCTTTGACTACCAGTACAAGGTTAGATAAGCATGGAGAACATGGTGGTTCTCTCCCTCTGCTGTTTTATAAAAGGGTATCAGAACATACATACAACATCACTTATAGTAATGGCCCTTATGATGTACGTTACAGTACTTTCACTGATCAGACTGACATTATTACAACTTTCATCCAAAATATGAGCTTGTTTTACTCCAATGATTGTAAACAACGTTCATGTAAACAAACACCGTATAGCCTCAAATTTCAAAATCGTGGATGGTCAGTCCTTGCATCCTTCTTTGTCTATACATTTGAGCGGTTACATTTCTGCAGCCCCATCCTTAATTATTTTGTTGTTGTACATTTGTTATGTTAGAGTCACTCAGATAACATACGAGTACAGCATAAAACCAATGTGTAGAATTGCAGGAAATTAGCTTTAAAACCGCAAAATGTAAAACACGCTAACTTTGCCTCCACTGCTGAAAAAAATCCTCGGGGAAATACTGAAATGACAAGTCATCTGAAGATCTGAGCAATAACTTTAAGGAAGGACTGAAGGTTTGTCTAAGAACAGAATTCTCTCTGGAATCAGGTTTTGCCAGATTAACTGGTGACAACATCAGGACAATTCATTGACATTTTAAGGACACACTTACTGCTTCAGCTGTTTAAACTGTTCTAGTTGTATTTATCCAGGTCACTAAAGCCTGTGCTTTTGGGAGTGGGTTAATTTATTTTAATGAGAGCTCAGCTTTCTTTATTAATTAGTCCACTTTAGTAATCATTAATCATCATTTGACCCATAAAATAATTTCATAATTTTTTAATCTCCCAATCTAGCACCATTTGAAGTGAATGTTGAGTCAAAGCTTCTTGATTGTTGAGGGCACAGCTGGTCACACCACCACAACTGATGATTAAAAAACAGAAAGGTGGCACAAAATAATTGAACACAGAGAAATCAGATGGACACAGAGAGGATCCACCTTCACCACACTGAGAGCGCTACTGTACACTGGGATCATGTGTCTCTCACTCCCGGGTGACATCATTCCCTCCCACAGGCTAGAGCTGTGTGTGTGCGTACGCACCATCATGCACTCTGTGTTTTGGCGTGTGTGCACCTTTTTCGTTTCGGGACCGGCACGTGGGTTTGTGCATTTGGGTCACTGGCAGGATTATTTTCAAAGCTTACCCTCCATTGAGTTGTCAGACACACAATGGTAACCCTTGGCACACGGGTGTCTCCCCATCAATGTGCCTATTGTAGCTGGTGAAAGACGGGCTCTTTGCTGTCTTGCAACCGCTGCTGTGGTAATTAGGGTTATTGCTATATTGGTAGACTGTGCTGTTAGGCTAACGGAGATGTTTTGGAACAAACACGACTGAAATCTATAAACATCGATATTGGGTGACTGTTTATGGGTGGCTATTTATGGGTGACTGTTGGTGGTTTGACTGTTTGGAATGGATGGCTAGTTACATGTAGGATTTTTGGTAATTCCATGATTTTTATTTACCTTTATTTAACTAGGCAAGTCAGTTAAGAACAAATTCTTATTTTCAATGAAGGCCTAGGAACAGTGGGTTAACTTGTTCAGGGGCAGAACGACAGATTTGTACCTTGGGGGTTTGAACTTGCAACTTGAACTTCCGGTTACTAGTCCAACACTCTAACCACAAGGCTACCCTGCCGCCCCAGGGTAGCCTAGTCGTGGTGGTGTGTCCAGCTGTGGCCTCTAGATTGGGAGATTTAATTTGAAATTATGGGTCAAATGATTACTAAAGTGGGCTAATTAATAAAGAAAGCTGAGCTCTCATTAAAATAAATTAACCCACTCCCAAAAGCACAGGCTTTAGTGACCTGGATAAATACAACTAGAACAGTTGATAACGGAGACTCAGATTTTTCGCTTTAAAATGAATGCCAAACAAAAACCATTGATTTTCAAACTCTATGGACAAGGATTACATTAAACAATTTACACTGAACATTTCACAAAAACATATTTACTGGAAGTACTGTGCAGATGTGTATTTTGCTAACAGAATTACGGTAAAATCTCTTTTTTTTTTTTTTTAAGCGACCACGCTTTCCAAAAACTCTTGGCTCTTATTTTTCTCATGGAATTTACCATATCCACATTCAGTGACTTCACTTGTGAAGTGTGTTGATGTCACAGGAGAAGTCTGTTGTGGATGGTAGCTTAGTCTGTTGTGGATGGTAGCTTAGTCTGTTGTGGATGGTAGCTTAGTCTGTTGTGGATGGTAGCTTAGTCTGTTGTGGATGGTAGCTTAGTCTGTTGTGGATGGTAGCTTAGTCTGTTGTGGATGGTAGCATAGTCTGTTGTGGATGGTAGCTTTTCTATAAATCACTTCCCATTTCACTGTAGTGTTTTTACAGCATGTTTTGTATTTGGGCAACGTGACGAGGAACTACAGTGACCAGCCTGAGGAAGTTGTTCTTCTGCCTGACTAAATGGACCAGCAAAACCCATTTGAGAGTTTCAAGAATTTTCTGTTTCTATCGACACATTTTTATCACCTTTTGACATGCACCTGTGATGAGAAATGCATGAGAAATGCATGGGAAATGCATGCCTTGTTGAAATGGAAATATCACTGTATCACTGCAGTCTGTTATTTTGTGGTAAGGGAGATACACTTGATTGACGGGTCAGATACGTGTGCCCATTTATTTCTGAGGTCATACAGCTCATGACTTTTATTACCTAGTGAGTGAACATGTCCCCTAAAGGCACTCATAACCTGACAGGTTACAAGGAAACCACAATGGAAGGAAAGGTTCGGTAGTTCATAATGGGGATTATCAGAAACGAGAATGAGGTTTGTCTCTAACCTGTCTCCTCCCCTTAAGGGATCATAGCTTTCACCTGGTCAGTTTGTCATGGAAAGGGCAGGTGTTCCTAATGTTTTGTCCACTCAGCAGGTTAGGTGAACTGAATTTTAAGTGTGCGTGCGTGCGTGGTCACTGAAAATGTAGTGAATTTGAACTTTACCACTTAAGATGTGACCGAAACGAAGCACACTACTCAAGTACTTCCCACGTTGACTCAGTGTTGACATAGTGGAATTGAAACCCCCTTCCTACGGTGAAGATGTTGGGACGGAAATACCTGCCATAAATCCTTTTTAAATAAAACACCTGAATGTGCAGTGGGATCATTCCATATGAATTCAATAACTTTCTGACTACATACATGGACAAACGTGTATGTAAAGGCTTGGTTCAAATCCAAAGGGGTGCAGTCAAAGTTATTCATATGGAACGACCCAGTGATAAAATGCGATAGGTTAGCAATAAATAGGACGATGACTGAGACAAATGAGCGAGTGACTGCCTGGTCTGGCATTTTTGTCAATGCTGCCTGTCCACATTCCACTCCTCCGCTCTCTGGTAGGACTGAGTGAGAGATGGATGCTGTACATGCTGACTGATGTTTAGGCATTCATCATCTTCCGGAGGTAGAGAACCAAGCCATCCAGAACAGTTGATCTACTTTGTTGTTGCTCTCCATACCTGAGGGGCTTGGGGTTGGAGAGAGGCACTGTAATGTTATACCTGAGTGGACTGGAGAAAGACTGATCTACTCTGCTGTGTTTCTATACCTGAAGGGCTTGGAACACAGAGAGAGGGGCTGCCACTATACACAAGTAAACAATTTTTTTTTTTTTTTAAATGTAACATTTATTTAACTAGGTAAGTCAGTTAAGAAAAAAAATCTTATTTACAATGACAACCCACTGTTCCCCGGAAGGCTAACTGTCTTGTTCAGGGGAAGAACAACAGATTTTTACCTTGTCAGCTCGGGGATTTGATCCAGCAACCTTTCGGTTACCAGTCCAACACTCTAACCACTAGGCTATCTGCCGCCCTGCACACCTGTAACCGGTGTGAAATGGCTAACTAGTTAGCGGTGGCATCACTCGCTCTGAAACCTTGAAGTAGTTGTTTCCCTTGCTCTGCAAGGACAAGCTGCTTTTGTGGAGCGATAGTTAATGATGCTTTGTGGGATTGTTGATGTGTTCAGAGGGTCTCTGGTTTGAGCCCAGGTTGGGGCAAGGAGAGCGACGGAAGCAACACACAGATTATTATAAAAGCTGTTCTGTCCTGATAAAGGGGAAGAGGTTGGACAGTTGACAGCGACTCTATTGTAAACCGTTGAGGGTGAGCGGCTGCTTTATCAGCTGAAGAATTGTTTATTTGCTGTGGAGGATTTATTGTTTTATCATTCTATGCTGCACGTGAATGATCGATTACGCAATCCTCCCATCTCTGTATTCAGAACTTTGTTGTCAGGAAAGTAGTTTTGATTTTACTGCAATTTGAGTTAACTGACTGATGTGACAGGATTACTGGAACGTCTTATTTAAAAATAAAAAAATGACAATAAGAAGACCGTGATTTGTGAGACTAATGACTACTTTGTACCTAGATCCATTTTTCATGGAGAGATGTTGGTTGTTACTGTAGTGCTGACCTTTGGCTGGAAACAGCCTCTGAAGTCATAACATTGCACCTGACAACTATAACAATGTAAAGATGATCTTTCAACCAGAATAATTCTGTGGATAATATCAAATGAACACGATTATCTCTCTAAAGTAGAAAAAAAGATACGGCTGATATGAGTGTTAATTTTGTCCTCGTTTCACTGCCTCTTCCTACAATAATTGCTTTGTATAGCACGGCAGGAGGCAGTGTCAATTTGAAAGGGAAATTATCACTATGGAGTTGACATACGCTCTGCTCTCTCTCTCTCTTTCACACACTCACACTGTAGTCAGTTGTGTTGTGTAGTCCACACTGAGATGGAGTTGGACATGCAAGCCTGACAAAAACGGTAGGCAACTCTCATGGTTGAAAGTCTTTTAAAGGCTGTGCCCCACTACAATGGGGCCTCTCAAGCATCATTTGATGTTCTGAATCTGTTTGGGCAACAGATGGTCACCTGTGCCCCAGCAAACAGCAGCTCTTTTAAAACTATGAATGTTGTCACCCTAAAATACTCCAAATGTCATTCCAGGGTATATATAACCTGTTCTTTTTGAGCCTGTTGGCCAGATGTTAGATTTAATTTCTATATTATGTGAACTATTTTTAAAGTCAGTTTTTAGTTCTACTGAATGCACTTGGCTCGGTTTAAAGAGCTCATGTGCCTAACTTGATAGAAACTTCCAGTGTAGTGAGGGAGACTTTATCACGTTGCTGTGTCATACTGGCTGGATGTCTGCCTGCTTGAACGCCAATAAAACATGAAATGACCCAGGGCATCGATACATCACTCAGAGATGCACAAAAACAATTTAACATTACGAAATGGGTGAACCTTTCCTTAAACGTTGTCACATTTACAGTGCATTCGGAAAGTATTCAGACCCCTTGACTTTTTCCACGTTTTGTTACGTTACAGCCTTAATGTCCCCTCGTCAATATACACACAATACCCCATAATGACAAAGCAAAAACAGGTTTTTATAATTTTTCTGCAAATAAAACCCATTTAAATCTGAAATCACATTTAACATAAGTTTTCAGACCCTTTACTTTGTCGAAGCACCTTTTGGCAGCGATTACAGCCTTGAGTCTTCTTGGGTATGACGCAACAAGCTTGGCACACTTGTATTTGGGGAGTTTCTTCCATTATTCTCTGCAGATCCTCTCAAGCTTAGTCAGTTTGGATGGGGAGCGTCGTTGCACAGGTATTTTCAGGTCTCTCATGAGATGTTCGATCAGGTTCAAGTCCGGGCTCTGGCTGGGTCACTCAAGGATATTCAGAGACTTGTCCCGAAGCCACTCCTGCGTTGTCTTGGCTGTGTGCTTAGGGTCGTTGTCATGTTGGAAGGTGAACCTTGACCCCAGTCTGAGGTCCTGAGAGCCCTGGAGCAGGTTTTCATCAGGGATCTTTCTTTACTTTGCTCGGTTCATCTTTCTCTCAATCCTGACTAGTCTCCCAGTCCCTGCTGCTGAAAAAAACACCCCCACAGCATGATGCTGCCACCACCATGCTTCACTGTAGGGATGGTGCCAGATTTCCTATAGATGTGACGCTTGGCATTCAGGTTAACTTCTTGGTGACGGGGGCAGTATTGAGCAGCTTGGATGAATAAGGTGCCCAGAGTAAACTGCCTGCTACTCTGTCCCAGATGCTAATATATGCATATTATTAGTAGTATTGGATAGAAAACACTCTGAAGTTTCTAAAACTGTTTTAGTGATGTCTGTGAGTATAATAGAACTCATATGGCAGGTGAAAACCTGAGACAAATCCAACCAGGAAGTGGGAAATCTGAGGTTTGTAGTTTCATTTAAGTGATTGCCTATCCAATATGCTATGTCAATGGGGCCAGATTTTCCCACGGCTTCCCACGGCTTCCAGCCTTTAGAAAGTTGTTTGAGGCTTCTATTGTGGAAGGGTGTCGAATAAGAGCTGTTTCAACAAGTGTACTAGGCTGAGGCCAATCAGTTGTTTACTGCGTGGTCACGCGGCGCGCTGTTCCATTTTCCTCTAATGAATACGCTATTGTCCGGTTGGAATATTATTGAAGATGTATTAATAAAATACCTAAAGATTGATTGTAAACATCGTTTGACATGTTTCTACAAACTGTATTTCTCCGGATGTTTTGGAGGCATCTCCTTTTTTTTTTTTTTTTACACCTCTCTTTGGTTGGAAAATGGCTGAATGATTTCTGTGACTAGTTGCTGACCTAACATAATGATATGTTCTGCTTTTGCCGAAAAGCCTTTTTGAAATCGGACACTGGTTGGATTAACGAGAAGTGTATCTTTAAAATGGTGTAAACTACTTGTATGGTTGAGGAATTTTAATTATGAGATTTCTGTTGTTTTGAATTTCGCGCCCTGCAATTTCACTGGCTGTTGGCGAGGTGGGATGCTAGTGTCCCGAACGATCCCAGAGAGGTTAAAGAGTAAAATCTTGGTTTCATCAGATCAGAGAATCTTGTTTCTTTTGGTCTGAGAGTCCTTTAGGTGCCTTTTTGGCAAACTCTAAGCGGGCTGTTATGTGCTTTTTACTGAGGAGTGGATTCCGTCTAGCCAATCTACCATAGGCCTGATTGGTGGAGTGCTGCAGAGGTGGTTATCCTTCTGGAAGGTTCTAATCTCCACACAGAAACTATGGAGCTCTTTCAGAGTGACCATTGGGTTCTTGGTCACCTCCCTAACCAAGGCCCTTCTCCCCCAATTGCTCAGTTTGGCCCGGCGGCCAGCTATAGGAAGAGTCTTGGTGGTACCAAACTTCTTCCATTTAAGAATGATGGAGGCCACTGTGTTCTCGGAACTTCAATGCTGCAGAAATATTTTGGTACCCTTCCCCAGATCTGTGCCTCAACACCATCCTGTCTCAGCGCTCTACGGGCAATTCCTTCGACCTCATGGCTTGGTTTTTATCAACTGTGGGACCTTCTATAGACAGGTGTGTGTGCCTTTCCAAATCATGTCCAATCAATTTGAATTTTCCACAGGTGGACTCCAATCAAGTTGTAGAAACATCTTGAGGATGATCAGGATGTACCTGAGCTCCATTTTTGAGTCTCATAGCAGAGGATCTGAATACTTATGTAATTAAGGTGTTATTGTTTTTTAATAAAGTTGCAAAAAAAAAAAGCTTTCTCTTTTATGTGTTATTGTGTCTAGATTGAGGAAAATGTATTTAATTAATTTTAGAATAAGGCTTTTGAATATTTTCAGAATACACTGTAAATGGGGGGGGGGGGGGGGGGGTTCTAATGTTTACCTAAATATATGGTTTGGTTGTTTATGTGATTATGGCAAATTTCAACGACTTCACTTTTTTTCATTCACCATTTCTTTTTTTTTTGTTTGTCAACAGGTCAGGAGTTTACAGTCCAATAACATTCATATAATAGTACATCTCTAGTCTAGATAGATATGTTTTGTATGTCTAGTTGCTCTTTGGCCATTTGGTAATGATGGCGTACCAGGCTCCAGCTATCTTTTAAAAGGCCAAACAGGATGTAACTGCTGCAGTCAAGAGTAGCCTGTTTCTCACAATGGACCTTCATTCCATGAACAATAACACACACAACATGCACTGCTTTCCCTTCCAAATAACTGACATCAACTTGTGATGTTACAGGCTGTTTGTAATGTAACTACCAGGTTTGAAAATACAGTTAAGGTACTTTGTTGAAGAAGGATGAGTTGCCATTTTACAGTATTATTGGCGGCCATTTTCAATTTGTACTGCAGATTTGACAGTGACGTAATGCTAGGCTAATCAACAAAACAGATGGTGTGCCACACACTTCATGCCACACACACTACATGAGCTATTTTGGCTGCGGGAGTCTAAAACACGAGTTCTGGACAAAGTGGAGACAACACAAGATGGTATTCCATTGAATTTCCATAGATGGACATTAGTCATGGGCAGCGACGTTAGTCAACATATGATGACACTTTGTTATGTCATGACCAGCATTTGACCACTGACCAGGGCCTATCATCCTTTTATCAAGGTTCTGGACCAAAACATCCCCATACAACTCATGAATCGTTACTGATGTTTTGGGTCGTATCCCACTCTTCATACAAACCCCCATCCGTCCACTAACGCCACTCAAGCAACCTATACATTCCCAATCAAGTGTATTAATCAGTGAGGCAGCCATTACATCCTTGTTTTTACTTATCTGTAGTTGGAGGATGTAGCCTGCTGTTATGTTGTTAATGCCCCTGCTTTTTACCAGACCTGTACTAAAAAGGGCACTCTGTGCTCACAGCCCCTCCTTTTTAGTGTGTTGTGTGTATGTATGCGTGTGTATCTATTTTCTTTGAGGCCATAATGACCTTAGTGAACCCAGGTAGATCTGAGGGTGTTGAGGGTCTGCAAACTAAATAGTGGCTCCTGACCCGCGGCGCTAGACCGGACTCTCTGTGTGACCGGTAGGAGGGGAATTGGCTCTTGCTCTTCACTAACCTGTAACAGGGGCCTTGTATGCATCTTCTGATGAGAGCAGGGGGGGGGGGGGGCTTGCTGATGAGAGCAGGGGGGGCTCACTGATGAGGGCAGGTGGGGGGTCTGGTGATGAGGGGGTGTTATGATAATGGCAGGTGGATGAACTGGCGATCAGTCGTCTAGCTAGCCCCACTCAGATAATCAGATGTGTAGGAAGGGAAAGTCCCATTTTTGTCTTTTAATGTCACCTGAAGAAAGTGTTCAAGAAAGAGACAGAGGTCAGGCCCATAGTACGACTGGTCAAGGAAAAGATTGATAGCGGACTGACTTTGGATCAGTTGTTGGTTGGGCTTTAGCCTACAAACCAAAATGAATGTAATGCTAGCTGTGACCAGGTCTGGACCATATGCACCAGACCCCCATGTGTATTTTTGGAAAGCCAGATGTTCCAGCCCCTAGCCAGGGGCTTATTAAGGAAAATGAGTTTTAGTTTTGACCGTCACACTGATTTAAGATCAACATGTGTTGTTGTTATTTGCACAGTTTTAAAGTTGTTAGGTTTTAGACACATGCGCTACAGTCAGCAATTTGGAACGTGCACTATTTTGATTTCATCGCTTCGTAAAGTGTATGGCCAATTGAATCAGTAGGAGATCTGGGAGAAGGTTTTAGCTGATTCACTTATGAAGAAAGGGGATGCCAAAGTGGCTTTGGCAGGTTTTGAAGGGCGCGCTTCCAATACTTTACTTTCCAGCAGTGGGCCACTGGCTGCACAGGAGAGCGGTCTTGGTCGGACATGTTTTAAAGCTGCAGTGAGTGAGTCGAAACACGTGTAAATGGTTATGCTTTTCGGGGGTATTGTTGTTGGACTCTGGCCTTGGCTCTCAGGCCCTGGTGTTGACATTCTTGGAGGAATTAGGTCATGATTGGAGGGCTCTTGGTTTTCTACTCCGATTACAGACCTCCGTACCCACTCCCTGCCCTCGCTCTGCTTTCTATCCATCAAGACCAGGCCAGCTCCACATGTTTCCAGTTTCTCCATCACCATTGACCTACATATGTTTGGGGAGGGGGGCGGGGGGGGTCATTTAAGGAAATATTCATATTTTATCTTTGATTTTGCTCCAGTAATGATCTGATGTAAAAACAATCAAAATATATTTAATTGAAATGATTGTTTTGAGCAGAGCTTTTTGTAAGTTTTTCACTTATAACAGGACAGCTGGGATGCACAGCAAGAGTTATTTGAAGTTGTTTGTATTCCAGGTTTGTCACATTTTAAGAGGGATCTGTATTTATACTATTCCTAATTAGACTCATTATGGGTTAGGTTTGCCCTTAATAGAGCCATTTCTTAAATGTACCACAAGTTAACTGCCATGTCCTCTCTCTCTTTCTCCCTCACTGTCTTTCTGACTCTTTCTCCCTCACTGTCTTTCTGACTCTTTCTCCCTCACTGTCTTTCTGACTCTTTCTCCCTCACTGTCTTTCTGACTCTTTCTCCACTGGATCTGTCAGAAAGAGAGGGAGCGTGAAAGAGGTGCAGAGATGTGGGCATGTAATGACCTTTAAAGAGGCAGTTGAGGCTTGGCGAAGATTAAAGCAGAGAAGAGGAATTGTAAGCAGTAAATATGTCGGCAGGGGGGCCGGGGAGCGGAGAAGGGGAGGGGTGGAAGAGAGACTGGGAGAGAGGGAGTGAGGGAAGGAGGGGAGAAAGCTGGACGCTGGAAACTTGTGTGCCGCGGAGTGGGAATGGGATGGAGGGAGAGCGCGAGAGAGGAGGTGTGTGTGTGTGTGTGTGTGTGTGTGCGCGGGTGGGAGGAGAGATGAGTCTCTGTGGAACCCAAGCTCTGTCTGTAGGAGGATATCCTGAGATAGTTGTCTCTGTCTCTCGCTCCCTGCCTGGCTTCAAACAGATTTGTTTATATACTCTAGACAGGCACCTCTCTCTTTTAGATCACTAGAGTTCACTCGCTCCCCTCTTCTCTCGAGCTGGATGAGGAACTGAAAGGTAATGTGATTTTTCCTCCTGAAGTGTGAGTGTGTGAGTGATTCTTGTGAAGTGGAACATTAACACATGGACTGTCTGTATTGATGGTGGTGTGAATGAATACACATTGTATTTACTAAGATATTTCCTTAAAGGAACATTCAGTACCTTTTAGCCAGAGGTCATGGATTATGACTTCTAATTCCATTTAGTTATTTGTATGAATGTTTTGATTTTTGTGAGGGGCAAAGATATTTCGGAGCAACTTTTTATTTAAGATATCCTACCAAGAAGCACACCTGAAGACTTAGGGATTGTAGTACATTCATTATATCTGAATTGACTGTAGTGGAACGGTACCCACATGATGGACGAGAAAGGTTTTTGAACGGAATGATGGTTCTATAGGTTTCCTAAGCTGTGGTATGACTACTGTATGTATCCGCTGTGGTATGACTACTGTATGTATCCGCTGTGGTATGTGTACTGTATGTATCCGCTGTGGTATGACTACTGTATGTATCCGCTGTGGTATGACTACTGTATGTATCCACTGTGGTATGACTACTGTATGTATCCGCTGTGGTATGACTACTGTATGTATTCACTGTGGTATGTGTACTGTATGTATCCGCTGTGGTATGTGTACTGTATGTATCCGCTGTGGTATGACTACTGTATGTATCCACTGTGGTATGTGTACTGCATGTATCCGCTGTGGTGTGACTACTGTATGTATCCGCTGTGGTATGACTACTGTATGTATCCGCTGTGGTATGACTACTGTATGTATCCCCTGTGGTATGGGTACTGTATGTATCCCCTGTGGTATGGGTACTGTATGTATCCCCTGTGGAATGGGCACTGTATGTATGGGTACTGTATGTATTCACTGTGGTATGTGTACTGCATGTATCCGCTGTGGTATGACTACTGTATGTATCCGCTGTGGTATGACTACTGTATGTATCCGCTGTGGTATGACTACTGTATGTATGGGTACTGTATGTATCCGCTGTGGTATGACTACTGTATGTATCCGCTGTGGTATGACTACTGTATGTATGGGTACTGTATGTATCCCCTGTGGTATGGGTACTGTATGTATCCCCTGTGGTATGACTACTGTATGTATGGGTACTGTATGTATCCCCTGTGGTATGACTACTGTATGTATGGGTACTGTATGTATCCCCTGTGGTATGGGTACTGTATGTATCCCCTGTGGTATGGGTACTGTATGTATCCGCTGGCGTATGGGCACTGTATGTATCCGCTGGCGTATGGGCACTGTATGTATCCGCTGGCGTATGGGCACTGTATGTATCCGCTGGCGTATGGGCACTGTATGTATCCGCTGGCGTATGGGTACTGTATGTATCCCCTGTGGTATGGGCACTGTATGTATGGGTACTGTATGTATCCCCTGTGGTATGGGCACTGTATGTATTTGCTGGCGTATAGGTACTGTATGTATCCGCTGGCGTATGGGTACTGTATGTATCCGCTGTGGTATGGGTACTGTATGTATCCCCTGTGGTATGGGCACTGTATGTATCCGCTGGCGTATGGGCACTGTATGTATCCGCTGGCGTATGGGCACTGTATGTATCTGCTGGCGTATGGGTACTGTATGTATCCCCTGTGGTATGGGTACTGTATGTATCCGCTGGCGTATGGGTACTGTCAGTATGGGTACTGTATGTATCCACTGGCGTATAGTGAATCACAGGAAGCCATAGTGACTGTAGTATAGCCTACCGTACATAATGGGTCACTGGAATGGTGTCACCCTGTCCCTACACTACCAGCACCTGAGTTAGGAATCTCTCCATCTAAAACTCTTTACTCTTCAACTTGAATTTATTTGAATAAACCTCCTTAACATGACCTGAGGGGAAATGGCTGGGTAGAACTAAGTGTGTCTGTGTCATACATACCTTAACTGTTCTGTATTTCACCTAATAAGGCTTCTTTCATTTTGGGGTTGAACCAGATGTTTCTTGATATTTTAGAGACTGGAGATTAACCACTGTGAATCAACTGAGGTGTCTTAGTGTGTCTACTATTGACTCTGTTCTTGGAAAAACAACCTGGGCCAGTATTCACAAAGTGTCTCAGAGTAGAAGTACTTATCTAGGATACATTTTTTTTTTTTTTTTTTAAGATCATAAGATTTCTAAGATGTTTTGTGTATACTGGTCCTGACCTATGCCCCCTCAGTTGCCAGCATCATAGCAGGTGACGTCGCTGTTGTTCAGAGACGGTGAAGAGTTGTTTTCAAGTTGTATTAGTACGGGAATGAATGGTATACATCCTCCAAACGAAATGCTTCTGTGCTGAACAGCTGTCACCCACACACACACATCCAAACCTGCTCTTCAACAAGCACAGCATATTTCTTTGTGTCAACAAACCAACCTTACACATGGAATTGTTGTTTTATTCTGCACACATGGATTCCTAGAAAAAGGTTGTGTTCATTTGAATTGTCATGATATGTGCATGAGGAGGCCTGCGTTTCTAAACCTATATCAATAGGGATAGTCATAAGCTCAAAGTGTTCTTAGCTTATTCTTTGCCTCTACAGCCCATCATACTAGCTACTCTTCCTGTAATGAACGGCATACTGTAGACCTGTATGTTATTCTGTGAAATCTCATGTGATAGCATGAGGGGTGTGAGGGTGGAGGGGTACCCAGGGGAACAAAAACCCATTAAAACAAAGTTCTGCGCCATCCACACGCCCAGCATGCATCATTCTAATCAATAACATCCCCCCTAAGTGTGGCCAGGGCCAGCTTCCTGGCACACACACACACACACACACACACTTATCAATATTTGAATACAAACAAGCAGGCATACCTTTTTCCCTGAATACTGATGTGCTTTTGGCCCTACGTGAGCTTGCAAACAAAATTGTTCATTGTGCAGCAAATTTAATTTGAACAGAATTGAATGACATTGAGATGGTTTCCATGCTGAATAGATAGTAGGAAATCCCTTACAGTCCTAGGGAAGACCCCTTTAACCTTCCCCTTGACTCCTATTCATGTCCCTCCTCCAGCTGTAGAGGGGGAGAGAAGGGTGTGTATGACACTGCCCTCAGTACTCTGCCACGTTCCTTTCCCAACCTATCATTCTTTGGACCAGGAACCTCCTATCCCAGCATTGACCTGGTCCATCAGACTCCATCGGACCGGACCGCATCAGACACGGGCCCAGCCATACAGGTTTAAGGGGCCAACAAGCCACAACAAGGTGCTGCTCTCCTGACCACTCATAACTCTGCCTGTCTGAAATGAAAAGGCCTGTGATGTCACGAGGCCTCTCTGTAATTAGGAGTTGTAATGGGAACCCGGCTGTGACTGGAAGCAGGCAGACCTGTGGGAAGAGATGGCTTTATAGGAGGCTGGATGGACTCCGCATGATGATGGACAGTGCATTCTGAATGTATTCAGACCACATTTTTCACATTTTGTTACTTATTCTAAAATGTATTAAATGTTTTTTGTTTCTCATCAATGTACACACAATAGTCCAAAATGACAAAGCAAAAACAGGTATTAAGATATTATTGTATAAAAAAATATATATATATTTTTGACATTGACATAAGTATTCAGACCCTTTACTCAGTAAAGCCCCTTTGGCAGCGATTACAGCCTTGAGTCTTCTTGGGTATGAAGCTACAAGCTTAGCACACCTGTACTTGGGGAGTTTCTCCCATTTCTTCTCTACAGATCCTTTCAGGCTGGATGGGAAGCGTCCCTGCACAGCTATTTTAGGTCTCTCCAGAGATGTTCGATCGGGTTCAAAGTCCAGGCTCTGCCTGGGCTACTCAAGGACATTCATAGACTTTTCCTAAAGGCACTGCTGCATTGTCTTGGCTGTGTGGTTAGGGTCGTTGTCCTGTTGGAAGGTGAACCTTCACCCCAGTCTGATAACCTGTTTCAGAGCGCTCAGGACTTCATCAAGGATCTCTGTACTTTTCTCCGTAAATTTTTCCCTCTCCTGACTAGTCTCCCAGTCCCTGCCGCTGAAAAACATCCTCACAGCATGATGCTGCCACCACCATGCTTCACCGTAGGTATGGTGCCAGGTCTCCTCCAGATGTGACTCCTGTCATTCAGGCCAAAGAGTTCAATCTTGGTTTCATCAGACCAGGGAATCTTGTTTCTCTTCGTCTGAGAGCCCTTTAGGTGCCTTTTGGCAAACTCCAAGCGGGTGAAGGCTGTCATGTGCCTTTTACTGAGGAGCGGCTTCTGTCTGGCCACTCTACCATAAAGGCCTGATTTGTGGAGTTCTGCAGAGATGGTTATCCTTCTGGAAAGTTCTCCCATCTCCACAGAGGAACTCTGGAGCTCTGTCAGAGTGACCATTGGGTTCTTGGTCACCTCCCTGACCAAGGCCCTTCTCCCCCGATTGCTCAGTTTGGCCGGGCGGCCAGCTCTAGGAAGAGTCATGGTGGTTCCAAACTTCTTCCATTTTAAGAAGGATGGAGGCCATTGGGTTCTTGGAGACCTTCAATGCTGCAGACATTTTTTGGTACCCTTCCCCAGGGTAGCAGTTTTCCCTCCTGTATCAGTCACTGATTGGTAAATTAGTCTAGCCAGCTATCTAAATTTGTTGTCAAATTACAGATGGGGGGACCCCCATTGATTTTGTATTTTCTCTGCCCCATGGCAAAATGTGTAGATTACAAGAAATGTGAAAATAAATATCTCCACTGTTGAGAGGAGGGCCTCTAAAATGTTTTACTCGCAAGTTGGGACCCCCGCAACAATTTTACTTAATGCCCCCAATAGGCTACGGCCGGCACTGACTGCATGTGTGGGTATGGATACACAGACCCGCGAGCCACTGCGGTCCCTCATGATGAGTTGTGATTTTTATGTGGCCCCCCCCACTCCCATCAAGGTTGCCCATCTCTGCCTAACATGCTCATACATGTGAAGTGGAGCACAAGCACCCTCATTCACAGGGGTGTTACAAGTACCCAATTTCATACTTGAGTAAAAGTAAAGACACTGTACCTAAATACAGAATTACTCAAGTAAAGGTTACCCAGTAAAATACTAGTAAAAGTCTCAAAGTATCTGGTTTTAACATGTGCTTAAGTACAGTGGTTGAAAAAGTACTCATTTGTCAAAATTGAGTAGAAGTATTTAGTTATAGTAAATGTTATACATAAAATTCCAACACTCAGACGTAATTTACAAATGCAGTATTTGTGTTTAGTGAGTCTGCCAGATGACAAAGTGTTATAGGTGTGTGTGAATTCGACCAGATTGCTGTCCTGCCTGAACATTCTAACTGTAACTAGTACTTTTTGATGTCAGGAATTTAATGGAGTGAAAGTTGTCAATAATATAAATAGTAAAGTACAAATAACCCCCAAAAAGGACTTAAGAATACTTTAAAGTACTACATAAGTATTTTACCCCACTGTGCATTCGTGTACATGCACGGCTTATAGCAGCTCCAGCCGCAACTCGCGTTTCTCCTAATGAATAGTTTCATGCTGGGTCTTATTGTCTGTTTATTACCCCCCCCCCCCCCCCCCCCCACCCCGCAAGTTTTATGTATTTATCGTTGTTTTCCAAAGTTCAGAGGTTAATTACAGCCCAGTTTCATGTTAAGTTACATGGTTTCACTTCACTATTATTTACAGTTTGTTTAGAAACATTTGCTTCTTTCGTTATTTCATGAAGCTAAAGAATCTGCTGTTTTGATTCTCTGAGTGGATGCAGTGTTTAGGAGGGAATAAGGGAGAACTCTCTCCAGAAAGATGTTTATCACAGATATAAACTGTGGTCGAGTGCCTAAAGTAGTTTTCTTCTTTATTAGGAATGGTGATTCAGCCCCCCCCAATTCATTTCTGAATGCGTAATGGTTTCTATGATTCACAGTGTGACATGCTGGCCTAAGTGATACTGGGCTCATTTTGCAATGAAAGATAAGATAATCATTCTTAGACTAGCCCCCTAGCTCCTCCAGTCCAGTGTCTTCAGTAGGGGCGTGGTGAGTTAAATTCCCCTCCTGTCAGTCCTACCAGTCAACAGTTTAGACACACCTACTCATTCAAGGGTTTTTCTTTATTTGTACTATTTTCCACATTGAATGTAGAAAATGTCATCAAGGCAAAAAGTGGCTACTTTGAAGAATTTCAAATATATAATATAACACTTTTTTTGGTAACATGATTCCATATGTTATGTCATTGATGATGTCTTTACTATTATTCCACAATGTAGAAAATAGTAAAAATAAAGAAAAACCCTGGTACTGTAGTTTCTAGTGTCTGATCTAGGTGTATCCGGTGTGTATATGGTTTATAAAGTACAGGGGTTTTGAGAAGTGTAGTTTCTAGTGTCTGATCTAGGTGTATCCGGTGTGTATATGGTTTATAAAGTACAGGGGTTTTGAGAAGTGTAGTTTCTAGTGTCTGATCTAGGTGTATCCGGTGTGTATATGGTTTATAAAGTACAGGGGTTTTGAGAAGTGTAGTTTCTAGTGTCTGATCTAGGTGTATCCGGTGTGTATATGGTTTATAAAGTACAGGGGTTTTGAGAAGTGTAGTTTCTAGTGTCTTATCTAGGTGTATCCGGTGTGTATATGGTTTATAAAGTACAGGGGTTTTGAGAAGTGTAGTTTCTAGTGTCTGATCTAGGTGTATCCGGTGTGTATATGGTTTATAAAGTACAGGGGTTTTGAGAAGTGTAGTTTCTAGTGTCTGATCTAGGTGTATCCGGTGTGTATATGGTTTATAAAGTACAGGGGTTTTGAGAAGTGTAGTTTCTAGTGTCTGATCTAGGTGTATCCGGTGTGTGTATATGGTTTATAAAGTACAGGGGTTTTAAGAAGTGTATGTCTGACGTAGCCTATTCTTTTCCCCTCAATGTGTGAATCTGGTATTTTGAAATTGAAATGTTTTTCACAGTTAAACCAATTCTGGTATGACAAACGGCCTACAATCTCCTCCCCACCTCCCAATACCAACCTATTGACTTACTGACCTCCTCCCTCCCCACCCCAGGAAGGTGCAGTACCAGGGGATAGACCTACTAGGCAGGATGAGTTCTAGGGGGACCAGGCCCTCTCCCCCTCCCAGCCCACCGGAGCGGCCGGCGTCACGGGACTCCCAGGACTCCATGGAGGACTACTGGAGCGAAGTGAAGAACATCGAGGAAGATGGCCAGCGGGGCCACGAGGACTTGCTGGAGAGGGGCAGTATGGACGGTAGGCTACATACTTACCAGGAAATTGTGCTTTTAGCCATTTATAGACCTAGGGTGTGTTGAGTTGGGCTCAATTCTAGTTAAATTCCATTAAACTCTGGAAATATTAAATGGAATGGACACCAACACTTGATGTGCTCTTTTGATGTCCTTCCCATAGAGATGGAGACACATTTAGATTCTGATAAATGCTATGGATACTGATTTATCTCTGACTCTTCTGCATTCCAGAGGCGGAGCTTGAAGAGGCGTGGCTGCAGGATGCGGGTCTTTCCACGCTGGTGTCGGGGGCGTTGGGGGAGGGGCCTGCGGAGGCGCTGCTCTCCACGCTAACGCGCTCGCAGGCAGCCATGGTGAAGAAGCGTGTGGATAATTACACCTTGACCGTGAGGAAGAGGAGCAAGCAGCCGACTAGACACGTCCGAGACATCTTCTCCACGCCAGACACATCGGTGAGACAGATGGCTTCAAAGAGATAAAGGGAACACTTTTTGTTGTTTATGATCCATCTACGGTGAGGGTGCTTTGGGTTAAGCATTCAGCAATTGCGTTTATGGAGTTGGAGTCTGTATATTTCCCATTGAAATCCTAAAATGAAACGAGTTGACATGAAATCTGTCTCATGTCTGGCCCTTTGTCGGCTATAACTGGTGCCTCTGACCCTCAGTGCCCCTATGACCTCAGTTCATCTGGATATAACCATCTCATCTGGCATACTGATCCTCTGGCAGAGCCAGACAAGCCTCTGTAATCTCAGTACGTATCCTAATCCTGTGTGTCAGAGATGGAATAGAGTAAGGAGAGGAGTCCAGTAAACATGCTTCAGATACTCAGGATGTCACCCCCACCCCCCACCCCAGCATTGGTATGGGCCAGAACCATTATAGGCATAATACATGGCTTTGGCACGGGCCATTGTTAGAGGAGCGGTGTTGGATGGTGGAAACACGATGAGCTCTTGCTTAGCCCTATAATGCAGCTCTCAGCTGGTGTGGGCAGCTGTCCCCTCTTTCTCCAGAAATAGAATTGCCCCACTGACTGGCTGGGAGCTGGAATGTGAAGAAAGTTTTACATGAGAAGGGCAACAGGGAAGTCCCATACTGTTTTCAGATGGCGGTGTAATGCATGCACTGCTGAGATCAAATGGCATCCTATAGCACAGCAGCATTGTAATTCTGTAGAAGGGTTGGTCGTATATCAGGTAGCAAGCCCACAGATTGTGTTCGGCCTAGTGGTGTCTTTGCAGTTGTCTATCAAGGGAAGTTGAGGCAAGTATGCAGACTGCACCTCAGTATCTAGCTAGCTGATATGACTAAGACTAGCCCTCCCAAGGCTATTGTGTGGCTATGTAGTGTTGAAAGAGATTGAGATATTTACAGCATGAATGAATGGGAGGGGTGATAGGACCAATAACACCCCCAACCAAAGAGTGCCACGAGTGCCTCTGTCAGCACTGCTGTGTGGTGATGGCAGGAGCCTCTAGGGTGAGTCAGATGTGGAAGGGAGCACAGGGTTATGAGTCACACCACTTAGTCCGGGACACAGAGAAAGCCTTCACTCTACTTAAGGCCTCACAATCTACTGGCAGGCCCCATCGTTTACTGGCAGGCCCCACAGACTAGTGCAGGCTACTGGCAGGCCCCACAGCCTAGTACAGGCTACTGGCAGGCCCCATCGTTTACTGGCAGGCCCCACAGACTAGTGGCAGGCTACTGGCAGGCCCCACAGACTAGTGGCAGGCTACTGGCAGGCCCCACAGCCTAGTACAGGCTACTGGCAGGCCCCACAGCCTAGTGGCAGGCTACTGGCAGGCCCCACAGCCTAGTGGCGGGCTACTGGCAGGCCCCATTGTTTACTGGCAGGCCCCACAGACTAGTGGCAGGCTACTAGCAGGCCCCACAGACTAGTGGCAGGCTACTGGCAGGCCCCACAGACTAGTGGCAGGCGACTGGCAGGCCCCATATCCTAGTGCAGGCTACTGGCAGGCCCCATAGCCTAGTGCAGGCTACTGGCAGGCCCCATAGCCTAGTGACAGGCTACTGGCAGGCCCCATAGCCTAGTGACAGGCTACTGGCAGGCCCCATATCCTAGTGCAGGCTACTGGCAGGCCCCATAGCCTAGTGCAGGCTACTGGCAGGCCCCATATCCTAGTGCAGGCTACTGGCAGGCCCCACAGCCTAGTGGCAGGCTACTGGCAGGCCCCATATCCTAGTGCAGGCTACTGGCAGGCCCCACAGACAACTGTTTGTTTTAGTATGATTAGGGAAATGGATTAAGGTGTCCAGGGCATTGAGTCTGGGCTGTAAACCAATCTAGAAGCATAAAAACATCCATTCAGTCTGGGTGAGGAAAAATTAGACCGTAGCCTTTTTGTCATCTAATAGTGAAAGATGGTGGTAACTCCTTTTTTTGTGTTTGGTTGGTGGATTGTAAAAGGACATCGTTGAAAAGAAAAAGCATGTAGTTATTTTAATTGCTTAACATGACATTGTATTTGTCACGTACACCGTTTACAGCTGGCATAAAAGGTGCAGAGAAATGCTTGTGTGCTAGTTCCCTCAACATTGCAGTACAAGTATACCATGACGTATATGTACCATTGTGTATTTAGGCATACCGTAAGTATTTACCTGGATATATTATGGACTCAAGCTCTCTGTCTGTGCAATGGATATTTGGGTACATGTAACCTATAGTTTCTAGGCTGTATTTCTCTATTGCGGTGCTGCTGACGATGTGGTTTGGCTCCAGTCAATTCTGGCAGCGTTGTGCGTAACCGTTGACCATGCTCTTTTCACTGACTTGTATGTATACAACAGAACAAAACAGCTGGCTCCTGTTGAAACCTCCTTTGTTCCGTTGATATCCACTTTCCTCTCTCCCCGTGTCTGCAAATGAACCTGCGCAGCCGTAATATGGAAGTCAATTCACAGGAATTAAACTAGCACATCGCTGTTCTGACATCTGTTACTGTGTCTGATACTGCTGGTGTTCATTCGGTTCAGAAATGACTCCTAAATCCTTTCACCATAGTTGAATGCTGAAAGATCATCCGTCTTTTCATGTGTCCCACACGTTGAATGAGAATAAATGATGATCACGTATGTCTCCTCTCCTTTTAGCCAGTTGATCCCATACCCCCTGTCCCCCCCAAGTCACCCAATGGAGACATGCCTTCCAGATGCGTCCACCGGACGTCTTCTAGAGGTGAGTCGTCTCTCAATATGTTACCACCATTTATTGTTTGGTTTGATGTGGTTGGCTGTGGTTACCCCTCCCTGTGAAGGAACCCCTCCAATGGGTTGAATGCTTCTTATGATCGTTTCAATGTGAATAACACAATGGACTTGTATCATTCCCATCTGATTGGTTGGACTGATGTCTGTGCTTAAGGGGGAATATACTGGTGATGTAGCTATCATTGAGACTGGTGTGTGTGTGTGTTTTCCAGTGAGGCCTGCGTGTCCCAGCTTCTCCCAGAGCACAGAGAGACGTGTTTTAGAGTGCCCTCACTGCCCACCACCTCAGGACACCTCTGACTCCCTGTCTTTCGAGGTGCCCTACTCAGAGGGCACCACTGCCCACCACAGGGGCCGCCAGGGGGACTGCCAGGACTGCCAACGCATCCACAGAGATGACCATGACCTGCCAGTGAGTCTCACCTCTGACCTTTTTGTTTAAAGGGAAATGGAACTAAAAACAACAGTTATTTAGACAGTAGGAAATGAGAGGGAGAGACATATTGAAGGGGAAGGGGATGTATAGGACAGAAAGTGGCAGAGCGAGGATTTGAACTCCTGCCGTAGGCGGCTTTTTGTGGACTGGAGGCAGCTGTGTTAACCACTAGGCCGCCCTCCAGGAACCTGTTTGAATATGTAAAATGTGTGTTGTCTTCGGTCTTGTACAGACATTTCAGCTGCCCAGGCCTAAACTGGGCCTCACCCGCATCCAGGACCTGTCTTGTGAGGACATGAAGAAGATCGGCTACATCTCTTTGATTGAACTGACCACCTTCTACGACGGCCTGGGCATCGAGCTCAAACGCAACCGAGCGGCACGTAGCAAGGCCAGAGGTGGGTGGCTGGTTGACTGGGTCGTGTTCAATGTGCACCAAACAGCAGAAAACACATGTAAACATGGCGGGACTAGGCATTCTATGATGTTTTCAGATGCTTGCCATAATGAACACAACTCTGGTGTTGCACATCACGTTTTTACATGAACAGTCCCTCTGGTTTGAACGTTTCCCTCCCGCTCCACAGAAAGTGGTATATTTGGAGTTCCCCTGACCACTCTACTGGAGAATGACCAGAAGAAGTTTCCTGGGTCCAAGGTTCCTCTTGTGTTCAGAAAGGTACTGTTCCTGTTTTTAGTTCTATTCGTTTGCTTCAGCTGTCCTTTACTTTGGGGTTATTCTGCATTGCCATTTATGGGGGCCTTCTACTTAGCACTTCTATGGGTCAGTTAAACAGTCTCTCTCCCTCATTTCCTTACTCTCTCTCGTTCTCTCCTTCCCTCAGCTCTTCTCCCACCCTCTGATAACCCATAGTACACTGGCCCTCATCACGTCCATCATGATATTCCTACTGAACTAACCCTTTCCCAGAACCAACCCTTTCTCAGAACCATTGACTACAACACACTACCCATCTTCTCCTGTGTGTGTGTTTTAGTGAGATAGTTTGTGTTAATCCTAATGTGTGTCAGCACAAGCCAACTCACTGCCTGCCCTTCTCCAAGATCCTATTTCCCCTCCTGTTTCTCTCTATCAGCACTTGGCAGCCTGCTTAAGCATTGGTTTCTCACGTGTTATCACAAAGACATTCTGGAGAGACTAAATGTCAGAAATGTACCATATGCTCCTGTTAAACTTACCGATCGGGGGAGGAGTGTCAAGTGATTAATCATAAACTGAATTATATATTCATTTGTGTTGTCAAATCAGCTATGGATGTATGTTAGTTATTGTCTATTTCTATCATAGAATATGTTAGCTCTGATAACTCATATTTTTTTTATATACGCTACAGTTCAAAAGTTTGGGTTCACTTAAAAATGTCCTCGTTTTTGAAGGAAAAGCACTTTTTTTGTCCATTTTTAAAATAGCATCAAATTTATCAGAAATAAAGTGTAGACCTTGTTAATGTTGTAACTGACTATTGTAGCTGGAAACGGCAGATTTTTTAAGAAACAGCTCCATTAAATAGTAACTGCAAAACCCCAGTCTCAACGTCAACAGTGAAGAGATGACTCCAGGATGCTGGCCTTCTAGGTAGAGTTGCAAAGAAAAAGCCATCTCAGACTGGCCAATAAAAATAAAAGATTAAGATGGGGGCAAAATAACACAGACACTGGACAGAGGAACTCTGCCTAGAAGGCCAGCATCCCGGAGTCACCGCTTCACTGTTGACGTTGAGACTGGTGTTTTGCGGGTACTATTTAATGAAGCTGCCAGTTGAGGACTTGTGAAGCATCTGTTTCTCAAACTAGACACTCTAATGTACTTGTCCTCTTGCTCAGTTGTGCACCGGGGCCTCCAACTCTTTCTATTCTGGTTAGAGCCAGTATGCGCTGTTCTGTGACGGGGGTAGTACACAGCGTTGGATGAGATCTTCAGTTTCTTGGTAATTTTTCGCATAGAATAGTCTTCGTTTCTCAGAACAAGAATAGACTGACAAGTTTTAGAAGAAAATCTTTGTTTCTGGCCATTTTGAGCCTTTAATCGAACCCCCAAATGCTGATGCTCCAGATACTCAACTAGTCTAAAGAAGGCCTGCTTTATTGCTTCTTTAATCAGGACAACAGTTGCAAAAGGGGTTTCTAATGATCAATTAGCCTTTTTAAAAAAAATGATAAACTTGGATTAGCTAACACACAGTGCCATTGGAATACAGGAGTGATTGTTGCTGATAATGGTCCTCTACACGCCTATGTAGATATTCCTTTAAAATTCAGCGCCGTTTCCAACTACAATAGTAATTAACAACATGAACAATGTCTATACAGTATTTCTGATCAATTTGATGCTATTTTAAATGGACAGAAACATTTGATTTTCTTTCAAAAATGAAATTTCTAAGTAACCTCAAACTTTTGAACGGTAGTGTAGGTGGGACAGTAAATAAACTGTGCTGAAGAAAATAATGTCTTACTGTTTTAGAGTCTTAGCAGCTGCCAGTCAGTCAGCCAGTTAGGGGGATGACCCGAACCTTGGCATTGCCAGGATGCCATATGGTATCCTATTCGCAGCAGTCATTCCTGTCCAACCAGAATTAGACTTAAATACTCTTGTCACACTGACTGTCTAGTCTCACAGGGCGTGTATAGGACTAGAGTATGGGGTATCAAGGTGGTGTTTAAAAGATTTGGTAGATAACAGCAACTTCCGAAAGGGAATTATAGGACTTTTTTTTTCTTTTGAAGCGCAATGGTTATTTCACTGCTATGTCAGTGTTGCTATATATTTTTGCTGACCTGGAAATGGGTTTTTGCTGGATGACTTGATGAAGGAGGTTACTTCAGGATTATGATTTTGTTTGATCTAGTAAACAGGTGGTTATTACCACACAGTTTACTTGTGTGGTAAAAGTTACGGAGTGCACCTTTTTAAGGCGAATATTGTATCTCTTCAGTCCCCAGTAAGAGGCAGGAAACAGGAGGGTTGTCCCTTTGTTTTGGAGTGTACCACTTGTGTGAGAGACGGAGGGTTCTGATAGCGTTATCTCAGGGCGCTGACTTAGGCACATCTTTCCACTCCTGGAATGTAGAGGCAAAACGACTGAAGTCGCCAACCCAGACCTGAGTCTTGTTCAGTAGGGCAATGGAAAACAAACACATCAAGGGTCAGAGACTGAATCTGTGGACGCTTTTATCACTAGTTGTCAATATGAATTGAATGCTGTTTTTTTTTTGTGGTTTTGAAAACTTCCCTGTCACAAAAAAAGAACTTCCCATTAGGGTCTGACGGCTCTAAGTTGTTCTGTATGTTACCAACAATGCTTTGGCTGTGAAAACCGGAAGATGAAACAAATGCAGTCACGTTAGGTTGGTTTTGTTTACGGATGAGTCAGGTTCACATTGGAATGTCCCTCTTGGCTTGTTACATTTTTGTTTCATAAAACGTGTACTCTTGTGTGTTTACAGCTCTTGTCCAAGCTGGAGCAGACAGGACTACAGACTGAGGGGATTCTCAGAGTACCAGGGTCTGCCTCCAGAGTAAAGGTAAGACACCCTAGATACACACACACACACACACACTGGAGTTTGTCACCCTATAGCTGTCAACCACCAATCATAGCTCTGTGACATTGTAAAAACATTTCACAGAAGGGAAAGACAGCAATAAATCAAAACATTTTGTAATTGACTCTTTCTTGTATGAGCCCAGTGTAGAGGTTTACGGTATCCACATTCACGTTGTAAAGGACAGCTTCGTTTTCAGTGGCCTAGAAGAATGGTTGTTTTGGCAGGAAATGACATCATGCTCATAAACCATGTTAATGACTGACCTATTTCTGCTATCTAAAACACAAGGCAGTGTCCCTCCTCCCTACACTGATCTCTCCCCTTATCATTCCCACATTCCTTCTCTCTCATGCAGTCATTCTGTGTTGGTGAGATTGGTGCAGGTGTGTGTGTGTCTGTACACAGTGATTGAAAAAGTACCCAATTGCCATACTTGAGTAAAAGTAAATATACCTTTTTAATAGCAAATTACTCAAGTAAAAGTGAAAGTCACACAGTAAAATACCACTTGAGTAAAAGTCTAAAAGTATTTGCTTTTATGTATACTTAAGTATCAAAAGTAAAAGTATAAATAATTTCAACTTCCTTATATTAAGCAAACCAGACCACACAATGTTCTCGTTTTATTTATATTGACGAATAGCCAGGGGCACACCCCAACACTCAGACATCATTTACAAACAAAGCATTTGTGTTTAGAGAGTTCTCCAGATCAGAGGCATTAGGGATGACCAGGGATGTTCTCTGTTTAGTGAGTCCTCCAGATCAGAGGCATTAGGGATGACCAGGGATGTTCTCTTGTTAAGTCTGTGAATTGGACAATTTTCCTGTCAAAATATAACGAGTACTTTTGAGTGTCAGGGAAAATGTATGGAGTAAAAACTACATTATTTTCTTTAGGAATCTAGTGAAGTACAGATTGTCAAAAATATAATTAGTAAACTACAGATACACAACTACTTAAGTTGTACTTTAAAGTATTTTAACTTTACACCACTGTGTGTACATGCATGCATATCAATGTGCTTACGTGTGTGTAGCATGTCTCTGTGTGAAAGGGTGCACGTGCATGTGCTTTGCACTCTTCAACCAAAACATATTTTTTACTAGTAGATCCATACTGAGTCGAGGCCCCTGATACACAGCCAGCCCAGGGGCCCACAGATGAACCCTGTCCAGACAGAGTGAGCCTTCACTGACTCTCTGATTAAAATAAAAAAAATACATTTGAACCTTTATTTAACTAGGCAAGTTAGTTAAGAACAAATTCTTATTTTCAATGACGGCCTAGGAACTGAACTGCCTTGTTCAGGGGCAGATTGTTACCTTGTCAGCCCAGGGATTTGAACTTGCAACCTTTCAGTTACTAGTCCAACGCTCTAACCACTAGGCTACACTGCCGCCCCATTGTCATCTCCACTCCCCCAGCATCAATTCCAGGCTGCGGAAGACCACCCTCTCTACCTCTCCCTACCCTCTGGTCTGAATACCCTCCTTCCATTATTAGACCAACCCCCCCCTCCATTTTGATTTGTTAGGTGCCATGGCAGGTCAACCCAGGTGACCTATAGAGTTGAGTTTTACCAGAGGAGGAGCCATTTTGATTTGTTGTTGGTTATTGCAGCATCTGCGCCAGGAGCTGGAGCAGAAGCTCTATGAGGACCGGTTTGACTGGGAGCAGGTGAGGCACAATGACGCAGCGGGTCTGCTGAAGATGTTCATCAGAGAACTGCCTTATCCTCTGCTCACGCTCCAGCACGCTCCTGCCTTCTCCGCCGCACAGAGTGAGTACGCACACGCACGCAGGCCTACCTACACTCTTATGATGAAGTGGATACAGTACATATGTGACTAGACACCCTCAAACTGGTCAGCCCTTTATACACCCAGCGAAGGTTCATTAGCTGCCCAGTAGGCAGAGACTCTGTCCAATTCTACCGTCCTTCATACAGTATATCACCATGGTTAACATTCATTACAGTACATGTAACATTAATATGTATGATTAATTGACATGTTTTCTCTAAAGTATACTCTTAACACTTAACACTGATAAGAAAGGTTATGTGTGTGTGTATGAGAGATTAGTGTGTTTTCTGCTCTGTATCTTCTCAGATATCTCCTCTCCCAGACAGCAGATCCAGGCCCTGCACCTCCTCATCATGCTGCTACCTGAGCCCAACAGAGACACACTCAAGGTGAGCGTGACTATGACCCTAAAGGTCAAGTCAACATTTTATTCACCCTTGGTCTCTCTGCGCAGGGTTCGTCGCCTTTGTGGCTATTCTAGGACTCATGACCATGGACAGAGACACTACTCTGAACTATGAACTATGATCTCACAACCCAAAACACACACATACACACTTATCCTACCCAACCTTAAAATATCTGAGTTTTGTTTTTAATTGGGCAACTGTGTCCAACTATGCATTTCCGATGCATTCCTATGACTCATTAGCCAATCGTCACAACCACAAGTGACTGACATTCCATTCTAAGGAGCGTTTCGTAACATGTAAACAAACATCAAGTGTTGCTGAACCCTTGAGCCTCAGTCGAGGCAAAATATGATGAGTCATCTTGGCACACGTGAAGTGAACCGGAAGAACAACAGTCATGTTTAAATGTAGCTCCATGAAGGGGTTATTGTCTGAAGTTTAGGTGGGTGCTTTAGTTTATTAGGCTCCCCATTTAGATACTGTACATGCAGCAGCTACTCTTCCTGGGGTCCATTAGATAGTGTACATTCAGCAGCTACTCTTCCTGGGGTCCATTAGATACTGTACATTCAGCTACTCTTCCTGGGGTCCATTAGATACTGTACACTCAGCAGCTACTCTTCCTGGGGTCCATTAGATACTGTACATTCAGCAGCTACTCTTCCTGGGGTCCATTAGATACTGTACATGCAGCAGCTACTCTCCCTGGGGTCCATTAGATACTGTACACTCAGCAGCTACTCTTCCTGGGGTCCATTAGATACTGTACACTCAGCAGCTACTCTTCCTGGGGTCCATTAGATACTGTAGACTCAGCAGCTACTCTTCCTGGGGTCCATTAGATACTGTACATGTAGCAGCTACTCTTCCTGGGGTCCATTAGATACTGTACACTCAGCAGCTACTCTTCCTGGGGTCCATTAGATACTGTACACTCAGCAGCTACTCTTCCTGGGGTCCATTAGATACTGTACACTCAGCAGCTACTCTTCCTGGGGTCCATTAGATACTGTACACTCAGCAGCTACTCTTCCTGGGGTCCATTAGATACTGTACACAGCAGCTACTCTTCCTGGGGTCCATTAGATACTGTACACTCAGCAGCTACTCTTCCTGGGGTCCATTAGATACTGTACATTCAGCAGCTACTCTTCCTGGGGTCCACATAAAATGAACAAATACATGACAAAGTACCGAACAGTAATAGACCCGAACAAAATAAGATATTAAATATACCAAGAGATAAAAAGATTACACACTATTCAAATCTACATATTCATATTGTTATATACAGTAGAGTTAAAATATATATTTAGAAAGAGGAGATGTGTTGTGATGCAAGATGTTTTTTTTTTAATCAAAACAATTTTTTTTGGCCTGAGCTGGTTGTTTGAAGGTGTGGAGTGAACCGGTTTGATAACCCAATGATGTCATCTCTTCCTGAGTGTACATAGACAGTGTGTTGTATAAGGTATCAGTGTGTTTAGTTTGTCAACACATTTTGAATCCGCAGGCCAGATATACCCAGTGACGTGCCAGTGCAAAGGCTGAACGCACACAAACGCATACACACCCACACCACACACACAAACGCATACATATATATATATATATATATATATACACACCACACACACAGACGCATACACACCCACACGTATACGCATACACACAATAACTACACGCACACACCCACTCTTACTCCTCTCTCTGCAGGCGCTGTTGGAGTTCCTGAGGAAGGTGGTTGCCTATGAGGAGAAGAACAGGATGGGTCTGTGGAACGTGTCCATGATTGTGGCTCCCAACCTCTTCACCTACCGGGGCAAGAACGCCAAACAGGAGGAGATACAGGGCGCCGCAGGGGCAGCCCACCTCGTACGGCTACTCATCACACACCAGGACCTGCTCTGGACCGTGAGTTGGCTACTATTTACACACACACACACACACACGTGTACAGATACGTACAAACACACACACACTCCCCCAATTTAGCTCGTCAAAGTATAAGGCGTTAATCTACTGAGGCTGTACATTTGGAAATGACTGGTTAATAAATTACATCTAAACTTCCCAAACTGTTCCAGTGTCGCATCTGAAATTTTACGACTTCCAGTAATTCAATAAGGTTAGTAGGCTAGTAGACAGGCTAAATGAACCTGTCTCAAAACCCCTCAAGGACAGTGATCCGGGCACTTTGTGTGAAACGCAAAGAGCAGCTTGACCCAAATCTTGTGACTGGTGCCTGGCTTCTTAGAAAGCATATAGCCTGTATAGCCCCAACCCTTAAGCCTCTGGGCAGGGAGATTAACAGGTCTATTGTTCTCTCCTCAGGTGCCCTGCTTTCTCATCTCCCACGTGAGGAAGTTAAATGAGGCTGGTGCCAGCAAGAAGCCGCCCAGCTCAGAGAAGACCAAGAGGAAGCTGCTACAGATGAGGAGGAAGACCACTGAACGAGAGAAGACTGAGAGGAGCGAGGTAATGATTACTGACTGTAAAGTACTTTTACCCCAAAACAATTCAGATGTATTCTCAATGTTAGTTTGACTAGACAACCATATCATAAGTTATTAGGTGTATGTTTGCGCCTGACAGAACTTATTTGGATGAGGTCGCTAGTACCTTTCAGAATGAGATTCAGTCACGTAATGGGACTTGAATTATCTTATCTTGGTCCACAGCTCACTGACCTCCGACAAGGGGTCATCAGGGTTCACGCCCCACTACACGCCAAGATCTCCATGGCGATCCAGCTTGACAACGAGACCAAGGCCAAAGACGTTATGGCGCGCTTCGATTACGAGAACGGGTCAGTGGGGGACGAGGATTACTTTTTTCTGTCCCAGACAGTACCTCTGTTTTTTTTCTAATGCATACTATAGAGATGTCTGGGTTTATTCAAATCATTCTCTTTTCTCTCTTAGTCGTGGCACCAGAAACAGTAGCCGGAGGCCACGTCAGTATTTGTTTGAGGTCGGAGGAAACATAGGTACGTACCATTAAATCACAGACTCTTTCAAACACAGATTCTGATTTATGTCTTTTATCGAACTAAAGAAGGTTTCTCTCTCCTCCAGGTGAACGCAGCTTGGACCCTGAGACTCACCTTCTAGACGTGTACCACGTGAATCCCCACTGCGAATGGGTCTTAAAACCCACAACCACATGAGAACTGAGGAATCACTCACTCAACACAGAGCACAAGCAGACTGAACCACTGCTCTCGAGGTCAACCTGGTGAACTGACCATGCATGGAGGCCTGGTTGAATTGAGGTTTCATCCCCAACTACAGACCACTAAAAAGAGAGACAGCACTTAAAAAGGGACTATGGAGAGGTACATTCTCCTGCTGAAGGATAGATGTTCCTGTTTTGTGGGATTAAACCTTTTTTAACAAATTACTCAAAAAAAGGACGGAAACACTGTACTCTGAAAATCCGGGTTCTGTATGGAAGTATTTGGAGGAGCAGCAGCTTTGTGAAGACGTGCCACACACGTGACCAACAGCATACTATTTCTGGACATTCGAATTGTTTGATGCCAAATATGTGCGCAGCAAGGTTCACCCACTACAGAGGCCATGGACACAGTAACAGACAAGGATGGGTCCGATAATCAAATAATGTTTACCACTTCATGCAAGACCCAGTTAACATATATTTGCTATATTTATACCACTAATTGATCCTGCTTTTAGTATTGTCACACATACTACATGTAACTTTTGTGTCATTTTGTAATTGCAGCATGTTGATTGCAAAACCATTGGGAGTGAGGAGATTCAGAACATGTGCATGATGGGAAGGAACAAGCGGAGATGGGATGATCTTATACTGAATACAGACATTGTTTCCATCTCCAACGTTGAAACAACTTCCTTTTCACGGTCTCTGATCAGGACTAGGCAGGTGATAACAATTTAGTGAAAGCCTATCCAGTCCCTTCACCTGTCAGTGGTCATGAAGGAAAGGTGGTGAGGAGAGGAAGCTGTGTCAAGAGTATTGAAACACAGCCCCACATCAGAAACTTTGAACAAGGATTCCAACCATTGTCAAACCCACCTTCTTCTCTGCTTTTTGGGTTTGCATGTTGAACACTTAAACCTCTCCCTCCTAATACATCTCCTCACCCCAGTGGACTGTACACACTACAGTATGACTTAACACACTCAACCAATCCTGTGTCTAGTCTACATAAGGGACTTGAATTACATGGCTGGAGAGTGTTTACAATCCCTCCTCTAATGAAGAAGAGAAAAGGCCATGAAAAAAAGGAGCTTCGTAGCAGTTAGCCTGACATGCTTCCAAACTGATTTTACTTCGTTTCACTTCAAACCACAGTGTTCAGTCGGTTTTAACCAGGCTAGCCTTTGCCTGCTTACAGTGTTTGAACTTGCGAATAATGTTTACTTTCAGGGCATGTATGTACAGCATGTATGTATGTATGTATGTATTAGCCCAACCAACCTCTCTCCACTTTGTTCTGGGTCGTTCCACCAACTTTGTGCCTTTTTGAGAAGTGTACCTTAGTCAAAAATACTGAATTCACCTAATTTGAACATTCTGTCCTAAAGAGCACATGTTAAACTTAATAAAATACCTGTTTTCCCATCAAGGTAAAATAAAAAAATAAGTTCCTATTAAGTGCCAAACAAAGTAACATGGCTGACTGTAACAGGGTTGATGATTTAATCTTTAAACAGCCATAAATCCCCTTGTTGTGAGAAATTTGAAAGTAAGCTTCAAAATGTTTTTTAAAATTTTTTTTATTGTTAAAAAAATGTCGTTATGTTCGACCCCCCCCCCCCCCCCCCCCACACTTTTCCATCACAAAACACCAGAACATGGTAAAAAAAAGAGTAGAACCAACTCATCTGCTTTTACACCATGGGTTTGACATTTAACATTTACTAGTTTCTTTTGAAAAATACATTTATAAATGAAACGAGTTCAGTTCACGTAACCGGGTTGACCTTGAGGGACAGACGTACATGAATCACTCATCACGTTAAATAAATCTTCAGAAATGACTTTCAGAGAAATAAAATAACTAGGACTTTATAATGATGGTGAAAACCTGGGAGATATTTTGGGGTTAAGGGGGTTAAAGTCTTTCTAGAAGTCAGAGTTGACATTCAGAGTTGCTGAATTTTGGCACTATTAAAATACTTATTGGATTCTTCATGTGGTCTATATTAAAGGGCACTTAATTTAACATAACAGGCTTTTAAAATGCCTTATTGGTGCTCGATTTCTACTTAGCATATTAAAGGCACTCTTTGTGGAACGACCAGCAGTGTTAGCCTAGCCTGGCTTCCAAACTGGTTTCACTTCAAACCATAGTAAATTCAGTCTGGTCTAACCAGGCTAATCGTAGCCTGCTTGCAGCATTTGAACTTGTGACTGTTTACTTGCAGCTCATGTACGTATTAGTCAAACCAACCTCTCTCTACTTCTACTATGCTTTTACTGTAGTTCGGTGTTTGCCTGTGCCATGATTGTCAGCCTTTTGTTGTTACAAGTATTCTGTGGTCCCAAAAATGAACCTGTAGAAAATGCATTGAAAAGATTGTTCTGCTCAGGATTATTTAATTTATCCTTCCAAAGCTATTGTGTGAAAGATTAATTTGTACCATAGACTTACTACAATGTGTGTATTGTCTGTATATAGAATACTGCATTTTGCACGTTTTTATTTTGTTTTATTTGCTTTCTTTTATTTGACCACTGCCGACAGTTTTGGCCAAGTGGCACAATGTCTCACTGACACAGTAACAATTGAATATAACGTAAAGTAAAACATGTCCTTCTCACCTCAGAATCATATCTTGCCTGAGCTGTGTTGTGAACAAATAGTTTTCAGTTCAGTTTCTCCTCAGAAATAGCATTCAAACAGTCTTCTGATTAGTACTCCCGGGGGAAAATGCAGACTGACAGTCATGGCAAAAGGATAAAGGGTTTGATGTGTTATGGCCGGTTTAATACGTAGGTATGTGGGCAGCCCTATACTGGAGCCAACAGATCAGGTATGTCTAGACTTAAAACTATTGCACTGACAGAATGCAGATGGCTTACTTATTTTATTAACAAATATACATTTTCTAGAACATAAGACATTCTACTGTCCAATTCATTTGGGGGGAGTCAAAAGTACACAGTAATTTCATTGGTCACTTTTTTTTTTTTTTTAGGGTCATAGCATTAGATATGGTTTGGCATAGTTGTGGTATTATCGTGGTAAGATTATGTGGCGGGGCAGGAGTGTGGAGACACTCCTTGGAGGGTGAATGCGGTACTGAAGTCCAGGATGTCGATCACGTGGCCCTTGATCAGGCGGATGTTACGCATACAACCACGGAATGGCGATCTGGTAGTCAGGCAGTTCTGTTTCACTCCGACTGTAAAAGAAAGACGGAGGTCAATATATTCAGTTACTGGACACTGAAATTGATCGACGTCAAAGCAAAGTGGTGACAAAGGCCCAGTTCAGTGAAGTTTCTAGATTTTAGGGTCTAGGGGTTGTTTCTGGACAGAGACTGAAGGTTTTCTTCTAGAGAGGGGCATACCAGGGAAGCCTCCCACGTAGATTGGGTCCTTCGTCTCAGCGGAGGTTGACTGGGGGTGGGGGTTGTCAGTGAGCACCGTGACCCCGTCTACGCTCAGACTAAGAGCGTTCTTGGTCTTCTTGGCCAGCAAGGTGTGCCAGCGGCCGTCACACAGCCACCGGCCCAGCCGCGACGTGGCCGACACCCGCCCGGCGCCGTTGTTCACGTGGAACACCGCCTGTCCGCTGGCAAGCTCCAGGCCGATGGCGTCCACCTTGGCGCTGCTGACCCCCAGGAGGACCCCGTCAGGCGCCGTGCTGCGGAACTCCAGCGCCACCGTCACGTCTGAGCCCACCTTGTACCCCTCCTTCACTGCAAGGGACAAACCACTTCATACCACTGTCACATCTGAGCCCACCTTGTACCCCTCCTTCACTGCAAGGGACAAACCACTTCATACCACTGTCACATCTGAGCCCACCTTGTACCCCTCCTTCACTGCAAGGGACAAACCACTTCATACCACTGTCACATCTGAGCCCACCTTGTACCCCTCCTTCACTGCAAGGGACAAACCACTTCATACCACTGTCACATCTGAGCCCACCTTGTACCCCTCCTTCACTGCAAGGGACAAACCACTTCATACCACTGTCACATCTGAGCCCACCTTGTACCCCTCCTTCACTGCAAGGGACAAACCACTTCATACCACTGTCACATCTGAGCCCACCTTGTACCCCTCCTTCACTGCAAGGGACAAACCACTTCATACCACTGTCACATCTGAGCCCACCTTGTACCCCTCCTTCACTGCAAGGGACAAACCACTTCATACCACCATCACGTCTGAGCCCACCTTGTACCCCTCCTTCACTGCAAGGGACAAACCACTTCATACCACTGTCACGTCTGAGCCCACCTTGTACCCCTCCTTCACTGCAAGGGACAAACCACTTCATACCACCATCACATCTGAGCCCACCTTGTACCCCTCCTTTACTGCAAGGGACAAACCACTTCATACCACTGTCACATCTGAGCCCACCTTGTACCCCTCCTTCACTGCAAGGGACAAACCACTTCATACCACCGTCACGTCTGAGCCCACCTTGTACCCCTCCTTCACTGCAAGGGACAAACCACTTCATACCACTGTCACATCTGAGCCCACCTTGTACCCCTCCTTCACTGCAAGGAACAAACCACTTCATACCACTGTCACATCTGAGCCCACCTTGTACCCCTCCTTCACTGCAAGGGACAAACCACTTCATACCACTGTCACGTCTGAGCCCACCTTGTACCCCTCCTTCACTGCAAGGGACAAACCACTTCATACCACCATCACATCTGAGCCCACCTTGTACCCCTCCTTCACTGCAAGGGACAAACCACTTCATACCACTGTCACATCTGAGCCCACCTTGTACCCCTCCTTCACTGCAAGGGACAAACCACTTCATACCACTGTCATGCAGTCAGGACACACATGTCCCGTAGACACTCACATACGTGTTATAAAACATGGTCATCTATGTACTGAGCTTGTTGGTATCTTCCTAAGCATTATTCCGGTTGAAAATGGAACAGAAATTATGACGATGTTGGATTTTCCTGACGTTTAGGGACATATTTTATTTTACATATAGTTTGCATTTGAATCTAAAACGATGTCTGAGTATTTGAGTATTTGCCTTAAAGTGCAGCATGTAATGGTGGTAGACTCACTCAGAGCAGCATATCCGCTCCCACTGAAGAAGGTCCCGTCCTGGGCTGCAGTGAAACAGTGAGCAGTCGAGTGTTCAGACACTGGACTCTGGGTGTCAAGTTCAACGCTGTTCAGGATCACCTTCTGGATGCAGCCCGCCAAGCTGTGGGTCACCTAGATGAGGGAATATAAATATTCACATTTGGGGTTATGGATAAACATTTACTAGGAAATGTACCACCTGCTTCCAAGACCGAAACAATAATCAAAAAACAATTTTGGCATGAATAGAAAATAAAATCAAATGGTATTTGTCACATGCTCCGAATACAGTGAAATGCTTACTTAAGCAATAATGCAGTTTTAAGAATAAAGAATGTGGTGTAGTGTGACATACGTTGCCTATCTTCTTGGCAGTGTAGGAATGGGGCAGTCCTCCCAGGTACAGCTTGTTCTCCACATCCAGGGTGTTGCCTTTAGCCAGCACTGGAGCTGACGCCTGGCTGTCTACACTGATTACCACACTCTTCTTATTGAAGTCTGTCTTCACCTGCACATGGAGACACACACACGTTACAGGGTTGGGGAGAGTCGAGTCCTGACAACCTACCTGGTAATATCACTGCTTTCAGTCATGGTTTCTCACTATCTTGAATTGTCGCAGTTTTGTTATGCATCCCCTGAATCGACCAAAATGCCATTTGACCCAAACAAACACTGCAATCTACTATCACTTTTGGCCCAGAAGGGTGTGGTCACTAACTGTGTGCCACTGGCCGTCGTTGACCGGCACAGGGAAGGAGGCGGTGGCGGGGCCGCTGCCCTTGTCACAGGTGAAGAACAGACGACCCCCTAGCAGCTGCAGAGTGGCGTAGTCCATCTGGTTGGCGTGGGCCATGTAGTAGATCAAACCACTCTGGGCAAAGGTACGCACAGACAGCTCCAGAGAGAAACTGTCAGGGAGAGAAACGAGAAGACATAGGAAGCGTTTCAGCCACTGACGAGGCTATTTGGAGTTATCCATGATTTGCTGTAAGATAAAGACGTTTGTTAAAGGTTAGTTAAACTTCTATATTTATTTATTTTATTCCACCTTTATTTAACCAGGTAGGCAAGTTGAGAACAAGTTCTCATTTACAATTGCGACCTGGCCAAGATAAAGCAAAGCAGTTCGACACATACAACGACACAGTTACACATGGAGTAAAACAAACATACAGTCAATAATACAGTACAAACAAGTCTATATACGATGTGAGCAAATGAGGTGAGATAAGGGAGGTAAAGGCAAAAAAAAAAGGCCATGGAAAGAATGTGCAAAAAAGGCCATGGAAGAATGTGCAAAGTAGAAATAAAAATAATGGGGTGCAAAGGAGCAAAATAAATAAATAAATTAAATACAGTAGGGAAAGAGGTAGTTGTTTGGGCTAAATTATAGGTGGGCTATGTACAGGTGCAGTAATCTGTGAGCTGCTCTGACAGTTGGTGCTTAAAGCTAGTGAGGGAGATAAGTGTTTCCAGTTTCAGAGATTTTTGTAGTTCGTTCCAGTCATTGGCAGCAGAGAACTTGAAGGAGAGGCGGCCAAAGAAATAATTGGTTTTGGGGGTGACTAGAGAGATATACCTGCTGGAGCGTGTGCTACAGGTGGGAGATGCTATGGTGACCAGCGAGCTGAGATAAGGGGGGACTTTACCTAGCAGGGTCTTGTAGATGACATGGAGCCAGTGGGTTTGGCGACGAGTATGAAGCGAGGGCCAGCCAACGAGAGCGTACAGGTCGCAATGGTGGGTAGTATATGGGGCTTTGGTGACAAAACGGATTGCACTGTGATAGACTGCATCCAATTTGTTGAGTAGGGTATTGGAGGCTATTTTATAAATGACATCGCCAAAGTCGAGGATTGGTAGGATGGTCAGTTTTACAAGGGTATGTTTGGTAGCATGTGTGAAGGATGCTTTGTTGCGAAATAGGAAGCCAATTCTAGATTTAACTTTGGATTGGAGATGTTTGATATGGGTCTGGAAGGAGAGTTTACAGTCTAACCAGACACCTAAGTATTTGTAGTTGTCCACGTATTCTAAGTCAGAGCCGTCCAGAGTAGTGATGTTGGACAGGCGGGCAGGTGCAGGTAGCGATCGGTTGAAGAGCATGCATTTAGTTTTACTTGTATTTAAGAGCAATTGGAGGCCACGGAAGGAGAGTTGTATGGCATTGAAGCTTGCCTGGAGGGTTGTTAACACAGTGTCTAAAGAAGGGCCAGAAGTATACAGAATGGTGTCGTCTGCGTAGAGGTGGATCAGAGACTCACCAGCAGCAAGAGCGACCTCATTGATGTATACAGAGAAGAGTCGGTCCAAGAATTGAACCCTGTGGCACCCCCATAGAGACTGCCAGAGGTCTGGACAGCAGACCCTCCGATTTGACACACTGAACTCTATCAGAGAAGTAGTTGGTGAACCAGGCGAGGCAATCATTTGAGAAACCAAGGCTGTCGAGTCTGCCGATGAGGATGTGGTGATTGACAGAGTCGAAAGCCTTGGCCAGATCAATGAATACGGCTGCACAGTAATGTTTCTTATCGATGGCGGTTAAGATATCGTTTAGGACCTTGAGCGTGGCTGAGGTGCACCCATGACCAGCTCTGAAACCAGATTGCATAGCAGAGAAGGTATGGTGAGATTCGAAATGGTCGGTAATCTGTTTGTTGACTTGGCTTTCGAAAACCTTAGAAAGGCATGGTAGGATAGATATAGGTCTGTAGCAGTTTGGGTCAAGAGTGTCCCCCCCTTTGAAGAGGGGGATAACCGCAGCTGCTTTCCAATCTTTGGGAATCTCAGACGACACGAAAGAGAGGTTGAACAGGCTAGTAATAGGGGTGGCAACAATTTCGGCAGATAATTTTAGAAAGAAAGGATCCAGATTGTCTAGCCCAGCTGATTTGTAGGGGTCCAGATTTTGCAGCTCTTTCAGAACATCAGCTGAACGGATTTGGGAGAAGGAGAAATGGGGAAGGCTTGGGCGAGTTGCTGTGGGGGGTGCAGTGCTGTTGACCGGGGTAGGAGTAGCCAGGTGGAAAGCATGGCCAGCCGTAGAAAAATGCTTATTGAAATTCTCAATTATAGTGGATTTATCAGTGGTGACAGTGTTTCCTATCTTCAGTGCAGTGGGCAGCTGGGAGGAGGTGTTCTTATTCTCCATGGACTTTACAGTGTCTATATAGGCAATGACGAAGTGGATATGACATTTGTATTGCTGTGACCATCTCATAATAATCCTAATCCTTGTTGAATAAATCCACCAACCAAAAACCTAGCCTGGTCCCAGATCTTTGCGTGCTGTATAGCACAGCATGTTTGGCATGACAATGACCATAGGAGTTGGCAACCGATCTGGGACCAGGCTATAGAAGGAGACAACAGATCTGGGACCAGGCTATAGAAGGAGACAACAGATCTGGGACCAGGCTATAGAAGGAGGCAACCGATCTGGGACCAGGCTATAGAAGAAGACAACAGATCTGGGACCAGGCTATAGAAGGAGACAACAGATCTGGGACCAGGCTATAGAAGGAGGCAACCGATCTGGGACCAGGCTATAGAAGAAGACAACAGATCTGGGACCAGGCTGTAGAAGGAGACAACAGATCTGGGACCAGGCTATAGAAGAAGACAACAGATATGGGACCAGGCTATAGAAGGAGACAACAGATCTGGATCCAGGCTATAGACGGAGACAACAGATCTGGGACCAGGCTATAGAAGGAGACAACAGATCTGGGACCAGGTTATAGACGGAGACAACAGATCTGGGACCAGGCTATAGAAGGAGACAACAGATCTGGGATTGGGCTATAGAAGGAGACTACAGATATGGGACCAGGCTATAGAAGAAGACAACAGATCTGGGACCAGGCTATAGACGGAGACAACAGATCTGGGACCAGGCAAACGACGGAGACAACAGATCTGGGACCAGGCTATAGACGGAGACAACAGATCTGGGACCAGGCAAACGACGGAGACAACAGATCTGGGACCAGGCTGTAGAAGGAGACAACAGATCTGGGCTTATTGAACTGTGCCTTCCTCTCAATTACACATAATGTAGGCTACAGTGGAACACTTGAAAAGACTTCAAGCTAAGTCAATGGGAATGTGTAACATTAGCCCTGCTCGTTTCCAAGCAGAGCCAGAGTGCCTCGTGAATTATAGATACTTACTGGGACAGCAATTAAAAAATTCCTATCTTTAATGAAGAGATACAATATGCACTCAGGCTCAGAGAAAAGGAATCGACGATTAAGGCCTTAAGAGTGCTTTTTGCTACGCACTATACTGAATCTTACCTTCCTACGCCACTTCAATGTACTGGAATGTTGGCTTGACCCTGTTTTACACATGTAGCTATGGGCCAACTGATATCAAGGCTAAAATGTAAAAAATGAGATACAACACTATGTAAGCCTATAGAACCATAGACGTGTGAATCTGTAATATGCCATATAGAATTATAGCATATAGAATATTGCATATAGAATTATAGCATATTTCATATAGAATATAGAATTATAGCATATAGAATATTGCATATAGAATTATAGCATATTGCATATAGAATTATAGCATATAGAATTATAGCATATAGAATATTGCATATAGAATTATAGCATATATAATATTGCATATAGAATTATAGCATATATAATATTGCATATAGAATTGTGACAATCATTGAAATATCATATGTTCTGTTTGTGAAAAAGTAAGTTGTGAGATGTTGATAAAGGGAGACGGTAGTTGAATGAGCCAGGTCTTAGTACTGACCTCCTCCTCACTGTGTTGGGGTTGATGTTGAGGACCTTATGACTGTGTCTGGAGATGCCAAACTGATTGGCCTCTGGGAGGGATGTGCTGTTGTCCATCGATGCACACTGGAGAGAGACACAGAGTGACCAAAGAACAATGAAGGAAAAGTCGAGGAACTATCGATGACGACAGGGTGACCTGTTGGAAGGTGGAAGAGCTGCTGTTTATCCTAATAATAAGAGCTGTGTGTATTTTAGTGGGTGTTACCGTGAGCGTGCCGGGGGTGAGAGCGCTGAGCTGAGTGGGGGGTGGTGGAGGGGGTCTGGAAGGGTCCAGCGTGGGATCGGCCTCCAGGTCAGTGTCATCAGGTAGGAGGACCCTCTTAGGCCTCTCCTCCAATAGACAGCTGTCCATGTCCACGTTGTGGTACTTCACTGCAGCTGACAGGTCCAACAACCTATAGGGACACAGCACTGGTCAGAGCCTTGGGTTACTATGGATACCATCCATCTCCTGACAGTACCATGGCAATGACATCAAAGGTAGTAGCGAGATAAACACACCGAAGTTCCCTGTGGGAAAATCAAGTTGTTCTATCTACCTGCTATTGTATAACATATCTATCTCCAGAACATAATGACTCTAGTCACGCCACAACTACTCATGTGTCTTTCAAGTCAAAACACATAAGCAAACCACAACACCATTTAGCTAACATTGCCTTCAAATGGCATACACTTTGACAGGGCGTATGATTCTGATATAAATTGCACTAAACATGGTTTCATAGTGTATTGGGTGTGTGACTCACTTGGCATCCAGGGCCAGGTTCCTGATGCAGCCGTAGAAGGAGGAAGTGGTTCGTAGCAGTCCGACGCCCTCTTCTGGTGGGAGGCCACCCATGTACAGAGAGGAGAAGGTCAGAGAGGCCTTCTCCGAGGACAGGCGCACTGTCTCCTGGTGGTCCTCATCCACCAGTACCGTCATCGTCCTGGATAGACGAGACACACACAGAGAACTGTCAGTAATAACTCTGCAGTGCTATTCCCCTTGGAAAAGGCTTCCTGTATATTATTCCACACTGGAATATATGATTCTTGAAAAGGTACAATATGCAATATTTACTGCTGTTCAACGGTCATTTCAAAGTGACTGTAATCCCATGGCAGTTGATTGTTATATATCCATCCTTTTATCAACCATGTGTAGGCCTATGTATAACATCAGCATACAACGATCTGATGGAGGATCATTTCAAATGAATGTTATCATTTAGAACCATCCATCAGCATGAAATCATCATCTGTGTTACAGCTTAATCAGTCCCTCTTCCTGGTGCCACTCACTTCCTGTTCCTCTGTAGGATGACAGAGTGCTCCTGTCCGTCACTGAAGCTCCCAGAGCGTGATTTGACCACAACCTTGTGGACGCTCCCGCCCTCCACCATGTTGACGTGAACCTCCAAGTGCCCCGACACCAGCATGACCGCCAGGAAGGGCTGGTTGGAAACCCAGAGAAGGCTGTCAATATACACTCTAATCTTAAGTAATTTTCTTGGTTAGAGAACTCCAACTAAATCATGCTACAGTCACCATAAAGCTCTCTTTACTCCTGCTATGGTGAAAAACATGGGCATACACACCAGTGGAGGCTGGTAGGAGGAGCTATAAGAGGACTCTGGCTGCAATGGAATCAATGGAACGGTATCAATCACATCAAACATCTGGAAACCACGTTTGACTCTGTGCCATGTATTCCATTACAATGAGCCCGTCCTCCTATAGCTCCTTCCACCAGTCTCCACTGATACACACTTACCTGGCGTGCCTGTCTGCGTCTGCGGGTGCCTGCCTTGCTGAAGCCTGCCAGGATGATGCCAGTGTGGTTGCGGGTGGAGAAGGAGGCCAGCAGCTCCCCCTGGTAGCCAAGAGACATTGATGGCAGCTCCACATAGCCCTCTCTCAGTACAGACACACTGCGGATTGGCTGGAACACACACGTTTTTTTATTTTATTTAACTTTCTTATTTACAATGACGGCCTACCAAAGGCAAAAGGCCTCCTGTAGGGACGGGGGCCTGGGATTAAAAAATAAAAAAATAAATACAATATAAATATAGGACAGAACACACATCACAACAAGAGTGTCACGTTAGTTCCTTTTTTATGTCTCTGTTTTAGTTTGGTCAGGGTGTGAGTTGGGGTGGGCATTCTATGTTCTGTATTCTATGTTTGTATTTCTGTGTTTGGCCTGGTAGGGTTCCCAATCAGTGGCAGCTGTTTATCGTTGTCTCTGATTGAGAACCATACTTAGACAGCCTGTTTTCCCACTATGATTTGTGGGTAGTTGTTTTCTGTGTCTGTGTTTTCCATACGGAACTGTTTCGGTTTATATTTATTTATCTTGTTCTTTTGTTTTCTGTGTTCAGTTTAATAAATATATTATGGACACTTACCACGCTGCGCATTGGTCCGATATTTCATACTCCTCATCAGAGGAAAAAGAAAATCGTAACAAAGAGAGATGACACAACATAAAGACAGACCTAAGACAACAACATGACAAGGCAGCAACATATGACAACACAGCATAGTAGCAACACAAAATGGTAGCAGCACAAAAACATAGTACAAACATTATTGGGCAAAGTCAACAGCACAAAGGGCAAGAAGGTAGAGACAACAATACATCACACAAAGCAGCCACAACTGTCAGTAAGAGTGTCCATGATTTGAGTCTTTGAATGAAGAGATGGAGATAAAACTGTCCAGTTTGAGTGTTTGTTGCAGCTCGTTCCAGTCGCAAGCTGTAGCGAACTGAAAAGACGAGCGACCCAGGGATGTGTGTGCTTTGGGGACCTTTCACAGAATGTGACGGGTGTTGTATGTGGAGGATGAGGGCTATTGTAGGTATCTCAGATAGGGGGGAGTGAAGCCTACGAGTTTTATAAATAAGCATCAACCAGTGCGTCTTGCGACGGGTATACAGAGATGACCAGTTTACAGAGTGAGGCTGTTACTCATAGGGAATATGGGAAGGCTTTTTCTATTCTGTGCAACAATATGCCATCATCATGTACTGCTGGGCAACTTCCTCTTTACAAAAATCAACAGCAAAAATCAAATGCCACAACTGTCACTGTCACTATTCACTCTTCCCAATACCCCTGTCTACCTTTCATTTGTTTAGAGAGGATAAGGCCCATTAAGGAAGAAATATATAAATTAAGGTTCTTTACTTTCAGTTCTCTAGCCTCTAACACACAGCCTTTCTAGCCTCTAACACACAGCCATTGTTACCTCTAACACACAGCCATTGTTACCTCTAACACACAGCCTTTCTTACGTCTAACACACAGCCATTGTTACCTCTAACACACAGCCTTTCTTACCTCTAACACACAGCCTTTCTTACCTCTAACACAGCCTTTCTTACCTCTAACACACAGTCTTTCTTACCTCTAACACACAGTCTTTCTTACCTCTAACACACAGCCTTTCTTGACACCATAGGAGTCTCGGAGAAGGTCAAAGTTGGAGCGGGCGATCTCCATGTTTTTGATGCAGCCCACATAGGACCGTGCTACTACTTGTCTCCTGCAAAGATAATTCAATTCACAATTTACCTTATGTTAATTTACTTAATGTAGAAAAAAATTAAATACAACAACTCAAACACTAAGCTCAATATTGACATTATGCAGAAGACTAAAGGCATCCAAATACTAGCTTTGATCCTAGCAGATCTTGGCTAGGCAATGTGAACGTCTGTGCCTTGCAAACTCCCTTAAAAGCCGCAATATTACTGTTTGTCCTTCTTGACATGCCGTAGCAACAAGTACACTCCCTCAAAATAGTCTGAATTAATCTAAGATAACTCAAGAAATGTTTATTTCACTTTGACATTTTTGCCGAGGTCTTACATTCAACTAAGATGTCTGGTGCAGTATATCTCAAGTGAGAAAATGTGCATGAAAACTAGTCATTTGTCATTGAATGACAACATACACTTCATTGAAGAATCCTTACTGTTGACCAATCACTGACGAAGGGGCATAGACTTTGGCTACCGAACCTCAACAAGCCCCAAGAAAAAAATGTAGGTGCTCAAACAGCCGAAAAATCCCCTGCTGAATGCTACCCAACACCAAAATAAACAAAAACGTCAATACATTTTATGATAATATATATGCAAACTGTTTAGACTGAGAAGCATACAGTAACCTTAAGAAGCTACACCAAAAATATATGAATCACAGCAACACAATTGCATATCAACTAGGAGTATTTAGCAGGTAGGTGAAGTATGCGCCAAAGTACTTCCAGTACCTGATAGGTCGAGACATGGGCAGTCCCCCGATGTAGATTGGGTCCAGGTCGGAGCGGTTGAGATCAGAGGCGGACCCAGGAGACTCTGCCTCTATAATCTCTTTGTCTGATGAGTTGTCTGCAGCCATCACAGATATATAAGCTGGGAGGATGGAAAGAAATACAACAGTTTACTTTACATCAGACCTGGTTTCAAATACATGTATATTTAAGTATCTGCTTATTTAAAATACTTTTTTCTGTGTATTTGAGTATTTTCAAATACACAGCCGTGCCTGAAACATGTGCTTTTATTTGAGTATTTGAATCGTTATTTGTAAAAACAAAATAGTGTATTTTCAAATAATTATTTCAAATACTATTTCCAAATACCTGGGTTAAATGGATGGCAGTGTGTTTGAGTCAGTGTATTTGAGTATTTTCAAATACTTTCCATGTGTATTTCCTACTTGTCTTTTCAAATAAAAGATATCTGAATACTTACTTTGAATGTATGTGAAAGTAATTTAGATATTTTAAATAGTATTTGAACCCAGGTCTGGTTACATACATACTATAGGCATTTCTCCAGGACAACCACTACAAAATAATAGGGATATACACAGTCTCAATAAAGCTCCAGGGGAAAAAAGCTGACTGTGACCCAGAAAATTGTGGTTGCCCGACTATACCCTATATAACTCTTAGCCTATAACCTATGAACTATGACCTTTGCGTTTGTTCCTCTGCAGGGTGATCTTGTACCAGCTGCCAGTGTTATAGGCTTTGTTGGAGGAGAGGGTCAGAGGACCAGAGCCAAGTTCAAAGGTTAGATGCACTTGGCCCTCCACCAGCTCAATGGACAGGAAGTCCCTCTGAAATAACAAGTAAATACATCAGTCAATCTTTATAGTCCCCAGAAGGTCATTTGACTTGCCACAGCAGAGGACGATAGCTTTCCACTACAGTATGTACATCTAGAAAACAAATACAGACTGTTCAGTGTGGTTGTAGTGTGTGTGTGGGCCAGCAGGGGGCGTACCGTGGCATTGGAGGCCAGGTAGAGCAGCAGGCCGTTGGGGGAGAGGGTCTTGAACAGCATGACGATGGAGGTGGAGGTGGAGCGGAGGGGTTTCTCTACAACCGAGTAGCCACTGCCATCAAAGTGGAAGGACGTCTCCTCCGTCTGCGGACTCATGAAGCAGCCGCGACACTGGCCCTCCCTCTCGGCATAGTTCCACAGCCCGATGTTCTTCTCGTTGAGCGACGCCTCCCCCATACAGCCCTTGAACTGGGTCATCTTCACTGCGGAGGACTTCTGTGTAAAAGAGATTGAATAAATGGTTTCAGATTATCTCAGTGCTTTGCATGTCCTTTGTAATTTTGTGTCAAGCGACTTGAATGTTTTTTAAAAGTTTTATTGGGGGAGAATACAGAATGATACGCGTTGTTGACGTAACCATAGGTGTAGGAAGATGTTTTGGGGGTGAGGGTGCAGCGATTCTTTCGCCAATGGTGTAAGGGTGCTGAGAATGTTTTGTCGAGGGGGCTATACCGGTCCACTAATACAAGGACTAGAACATCTTTTTTATAGTGATTTGTGGTTATGGATGTAACTTGAATTGAACCAGTTCAAGCTCTCAAGGACCCAAGGTGGTGGCTGGAACCGTGTCTGAGTGAAAATGACCCAGCCAGGTGTGACTGTACCTTGATCTGGCGTCCCAGGCCACCAACAAATATGAGGGTAAACTTGTTGACATCCAGGATCGTAGCAGAGCGTGGTGAGGTGGTCTTGACCGCGGGCAGGGGGTCTGACTCCAGCTGGTGGACTGACAGCGTGCCGTGCTTCCCAAAGCGTGTGGCGTTGATGCGATGCCACTTATTGTTGTTGATCTGGATGTCGGGGTACTCCAGTTTGGCGTGGCCTGAACCCGCATCCCACAAGAACCCCACCTTGCCACGATGCATCTCCACTGCCATGAAGTCCACCTGATATACAGCACCAGTCAAACGTTGGGACAAACCTAATCATTCAAAGGTTTTTCTTTATTTGTACTATTTTCTACATTGTAGAATAATAGCGAAGATATCAAAACTATGAAATAACACGTATGGATCATGTAGTAACCAAAAAGTGTTACTTTACACATGTAGTTATAGCAGTAACATTGACATACATTATAAAGGGTTTATGAAGGGTAGTTTATAGATTATTTATAACTCTCTGGTTGAATGTAGATTATATAGACTTTAGTTTAAAACAGACTTATGGGTAATCATTACGAGGTACTTTCGGTGGGGGACTCACGCTGGAGCTGCTGCCCATATAGAAGAGCAGGTTGTCAGGCTCGCTGGTCTTGACGGTCATAGTTAGAGTGTTGAAGTTACTGGAGGACATCTCAGGCTTGTAGGCCCTCACACAGTCTTTGTCTGCCAGCACTGACACCTTGATCTGTATCGGCGAGAAAAGGACAATATCAGTATGTCAGTTGAGGACAGAGTGTGTTGGTCCATGTGCAGCAGGGTTCCCAAATGGCGGCCCGCGGGATGGTGGTTCTATTTGGCCACCCCAAGTTTTCGGAGTAAAAATCAAATAGTTGGACACCAGGAAATCTGAGACACGTGATTGTAATTTTGTAAATCTGAGACATTCAAATGTATGCAAGACCCGCTCCTCTAGTTGATGATCCCTGGTGTACAGTGTGTGCGTGTGTGTTTTGAGTCTGTGTGTGTAGTCCAGCAGCAGTGACGAACCGAGGCAGCCTGTTTGCGGGCCTGGTTGATCATCTCTCTGATCTCAGACAGGTTTCTGCTCAGGTTTTCCCGCAGGGTCTTCAGGGGTTTAAGACGGTCATACAGCCTCTCGGTACGACTCTCTGCCTCATTCAGCTTAGACTCAGCAGTCCTGGCTAAGAGGGACAACAGATAGGACAGGTTAGTAATGCTAATGTCATCTTACTCATCTATGTCAGTCACATAATATGTCTAGAAATGAGCCTGTAATTGATATGTCACGATAACATGGTAATAACATTTGACTAACATTAAACAGGTATTTGGGACACTACTTGGCTTCTAATGTGGTGTGGTTGAAAGCTGGAGTCCTTAGATGCTACATACATTTTTGGACTTATAAATGAATGATTATATACCATTGCATCTTGAAGAATATAACTTGTAAATGCCTCCTGAGCATAGTTCAACTGTCACACCCCATCAAGTCGCTAACTATCAGCTTGTTTTACTCCAATGTTTGTAAAACAACATTTATAAATGTAAACAAACACTGTATATCATGGATGGTCAGTCCTTGCATCCATAGCTCTGTCTATGAATTTGTCCTGTGGTTACCTTTCTCAAGCCTCCTCCTTCAGATTTTTACCAAAATAGAGGCAAGGTTTTTGCTTTGTTATTGTTTCAACTCCGGATTCTAGATTTATTGTGGAAAGGGTGGAAGCAAAGGTGAAAAACACTGTAGAACACACTGGCATGACAAAGCTGCTAGCTATAATCTAGCTAGAACCATATTTGGTTGTCAGAAGTATATGTTAGCCCCACCGGTTGAGTGTGAGTCAGAGAACAGCTGGTTTGTGTTGGAGACGCTGATTTTGGCCTGGGCCACTGCCTTGCTGGACTCCTCCAGTCTGACCCTGAGCTCCTCCAGGTACTCCAGTGCCCTCTGCAGGGAGGAGTTGGCCATGGCAGCCTGCTCTTTGGCCTCCAGCACCTGCTCACTGGTGCCTACAGGGGGCAGCACAGTCAATGTGAGTGATGTACTGAGGTACCACATTTCATGCTGTTCTCTGTTTTCCCACTGTTTAGGGTGTCTTTGAGTCTGTGATGAAGTGTTCAATATATGACTTATGTGATAATCATTAGTTGATATCTACTATTTTCATCCAGTGTTTGAGACATTTTTCAAGTGAGAAAAAGCAGCTCAGAAAGTTGTAAAGTACAACATTGTGTTATTGTTGGTTTTAATGACTTAATGACTTGTTGTTTTTATGACTTAACACAGGGAAGAGATCAGGAAAGTACTAGAGTGTGATGTAGGAGAAATGACACATAAAAGGACAATTATTAGGGCATCATTTGGCAGCACCACTCACCGTTGGGCAGGCTATGGAGCAGGAAGGCTGGCTGTGGGATCCGTCTGCTGGTGTTATGAAGGTTATTTATCAACAAGGCCATTCTGTCTGTCACATCACTGATGTTAGCGAGGAGACCTAGGAGAGACAGAGACATGTCACGTTTACTACAATGCAGTGCATTCGGAAAATATTTAAACCCCTTAACCCTTTCCACATTTTGTTACGTTACATCCTTATTCTAAAATTTAAAAAAATTAAAGTCATCAATCTACACACAATACACCATAATAACAACGAGAAAACAGGTTTTTCTAAATGTTTACAAATGTATACAAATTTAAAATAGATAAAAACAATAAATATTTAGCCCCAATGCTATGAGACTCGAAATTTAGCTCAGTTGCATCCTGTTTCCATTGATTGCCCTCGAAATGTTTCTACAACTTGATCGGAGTCCACCTGTGGTATATTCAATTGATTGGACATGATTTGGAAAGGCACACACTTGTCTATATAAGGTCTCACAGTTGACAGTGCATGTCAGAGCAAAAACCAAGCCATGGGGTCGAAGTAATTGTCCATAGCTTTAAAGGTCCCCAAGAACACAGTGGGCTCCATCATTCTTAAATGGAAGAAGTTTGGAACCACCAAGACTCTTCCGAGAGCTGTCCACCCTGCCAAACTGAGCAATCGGGGAAGAAGTGCATTAGTCAGGGAGGTGACTAAGATCCTGATGGTCACTCTGACAGAGCTCCAGAGTTCCTCTGTGGAGATGGGAGAACCTTCCAGAAGGACAACCATCACTGCAGCACTCCACCAATCAGGACTTTATGGCAAAGTTGCCAGACAGAAGACACTCCTCAGTAAAAGGTACATGACAGCCAGCTTGGAGTTTGACAAAAGGCACCTAAAGGACTCTCAGACTATGAGAAATAAGATTCTCTGGTCTAGTGAAACCAAGATTCAACTCTTTAACCTGAATGCCAAGCATCACGTCTGGAGGAAACCTGGCACCATCCCTACGGTGAAGCATGGTGGTGGTGGCATCATGTAGTGGTGATGTTTTTTCAGCGGCAGGGAGACTAGTCAGGATTGAGGCAAAGATGAACGGAGTAAAGTATAGAGAGATCCTTGATGAAAACCTGCTCCAGAGCAGTGCTCAGGACCTCAGACTGGGGCGAAGGTTCCTCTTCCAACAGGACAATGATGCAAAACTTTCTAAAAAACAGTTTTTGCTCCGTTATTATGGGGTATTCTGTGTAGATGGATGAGGGGAAAAAACTATTGAACCCATTTTAGAATAAGGCTAAAATGTGACAAAATGTGGATAAAGTCAAGGGGTCTGAATACTTTCCGAATCCACTTTAGTGTGTGTGTGTGTGTTTGTGTGGATGTGTTTAACTATACTTGTGTTGACCAGAAGTCCCCACAAGAATAGCAAACAAACAAAAATTTGACCAACTGAGAACATTTTGTTAGTCCCCACAAGGTCAAATGCTATTTCTAGGGGGTTTAGGGTTAAGGTTAGCATTAGTGTTATGGTTAGAATTACATTAAGGGTTAGGAGCTAGGGTTAGTAAGGTTAGCATTAGTGTTAAGGTTAGAATTACATTAAGGGTTAGGAGCTAGGGTTAGTTTTAGGGTTAGGAGCTAGGGTTAGTTTTAGGGTTAGGAGCTAGGGTTAGGGTTAGGGTACGGGTTAGGTTTAGAGTTAAGGTTAGGTTTTCGGGTTAGTGTAAGGGTACGGGTTAAGTTTAGAGTTAGGGTTAAGGTTAGGTTTTCGGGTTAGGGTACGGGTTAGGTTTAGAGTTAGGGTTAAGGTTAGGTTTAGAGTTAGGGTTAGGTTTTCGGGTTAGGGTAAGGGTACGGGTTAGGTTTAGGGGTTAGAGAAAATAGGATTTTGAATGGCACTGAATGGGTTAGTTGGGTACAAGACGAATGGGTAGACTGTGTGTGTGTGTGTTTGTGTGTGTGTGTGTGTGTGTGTGTGTGTGTGCGTCCTCCAACTCACCCCCAGTGCTGTTGTTCAGGGCCAGACACTCAGCCAGTATCTTAGCACTACACTGCACAGCCTCAGATCCCAGATCAGTAAGTGACACCTCTTGCTGGGCCGTCTACAGTCAACACACACACACACACACACACAGAAAGACAGTTATTTACGGCACTACTCGTTTTCAGGTTTCTGACCCCCAGCACACTGCATATCCAGTGTATTAAAAAAAATGGCCAAAGATTCCAGTCTCCCAAGTCATAGACGGTTCTCTGTGCTACCGCACGGCAAGCGGTACCGGAGCGCCGAGTCTAGGACCAAAAGGCTCCTTAACAACTTCTACCCCCAACCCATAAGACTCCTGAACAATTAATCAAATGGCCACCGGACTATTTACATTGACCCTCCCCCCATTTATTTTTTACACTGCAGCTACTCCCTGTTTTATTATCTATGCATAGTCACTTCACCCTACCTATATATACAAATTATCTCAACTAACCCTGACCCCCGCACATTGACTTGGTATTGGTACCCCCTGTATATAGCCTCGTTATTGTTATCTTATTGTGTTACTTTTTATAATACTTTACTTTAATTTACTTGGTAAATATGTTCTTAACTCTTTCTTGAACTGCATTGTTGGTTAAGGGTTTGTAAGTCAGCATTTCACGGTAAGGTCTACACCTGTTGTATTTGGCACATCAAAGTTTCATTTGATTTGAGTTGAGAAGTTCTCTAGCCTGGTCCCAGATCTGTTTGTGCTGTCTTTCCAACTCTTATGGTGTTCGGCCATAGGAGTTGACAGGACAGCCCAGACAGATCTGGGACCAGTCTAGTTATTCCATGATCTGATATTAATAGTGAAGGGACACTAAATGAGCGGCGACTCACCATGTTGAGGGCCATAGCAGCAGTCAGGATGGCTCGGTTAGCCATCTCCTCTGCAGGCTGGATGTTAACTCTGATGTTAGAGTTGGCATGCGCAGCACTGGTGGCTTTCAGAGTGGTATTCATCACCTCCGCTAGAGAACTACATACAGGAAGACAAGGTGAGGCTGATGTACTACATATAGATATTTAGTCCTATTTCAAGCGCCTAATGTTTGTGATGACGAGGGATTTTGAAATACCCATAAAACCCCTTTGAAATGGTACATATGTAGAAGTTTACACACACACACACACACACACACACACACACACACACACACACACACACACACACACACACACACACACACACACACACACACACACACCAGCCCACCCGCCGGCACACACACACACACACACCAGCCCGCCGGCACACACACACACACCTCTGCAGAGCCTGGGCCTTCATGCTCAGTTCTTGGGCGTGGTCCTCAGCCTTGTAGACCAGCTCCAGAGCCTCTTGCTTCCTCAGCTCCATCACCAGAGCATCCACATGCTTCCTCAACATGGGGTTCCACTGCTCCAGCTGTTCCTTGGCCCCCTCCAGTTGCTTTACAAGTCGCATATAACCAAAATAAACAGTTAGAATGGACTCTGTTGCCTAAACTACATGTACCCAAATTATTTATATATATTTTTACACTGGCCAGGTTTCCTAAAAAATTTGTACAATCGCTACTGACCTCTACTGACCTTGAAATATAACGTTTAAATCAACTAATAAAAGTTATTGACGCACAACACATGTATTTGACATGGATATGGTGGTAATATGGCGTTATGGTGTGACTTACAGAGGTGACGTTGCTCATGTCCTCTGCCAGATTGACAGCATCAGCCAGGATGTCCTGAGTCTCCTCCAGTTGTGTTTCTGCCGTCTGGTTCAGCCGGCTCACATTTTGCCTCAGACCCTACACACGCACACACGCACACACACACACACACACACACACACACACACACACACACACAGTCTAAATACTTCTACTGAAAAACTGTATAGCCCCTATATAACTAAGTTGTTTGAAAATGAGTGAAATTCTAAATAAATTAACTTCACCAACCTACATTTGACATTTATATGCTTATATGTGACTAAAAATGACCAGATATAATTTGGCCTTTCTGCACGTCAACAGTAATGACAAACTGTACTACATGTAAAGTACTTGAGTAATGTGAGTGTCCTGACCTGGTACTGTGGCAGATTGGTGTTGATGCTGCCAAGCAGGGTGTGTGTGTGGTTGTTGTTCTCCCTGGCAGTGTTCAGAAGGGCCTGGGCGTCCACTAGCTGCTGTTGTTGTTGGGTCAGACTGCTGGAGATGTTGAGGGTCTGGGACTCTATCACTCCCTGGGGCTCCTGGAGGTGCTTCTGCACCCTCTGGAGGAGAGCCTCGGCAGCCCTGCAGTTCACATAACACACAGGAGGGTTACAATACAGTACACTACAGTCACTTCAACTATAGTACACACATAACACACAGGAGGGTTATAATACAGTACACTACAGTCACTTCAACTATAGTACACACATAACACACAGGAGGGTTAGAATCACTTCAACTATAGTACACATAACACACAGGAGGGTTACAATACAGTACACTACAGTCACTTCAACTATAGTACACACATAACACACAGGAGGGTTACAATACAGTACACTACAGTCACTTCAACTATAGTACACACATAACACACAGGAGGGTTACAATACAGTACACTACAGTCACTTCAACTATAGTACACACATAACACACAGGAGGGTTAGAATCACTTCAACTATAGTACACATAACACACAGGAGGGTTACAATACAGTACACTACAGTCACTTCAACTATAGTACACACATAACACACAGGAGGGTTATAATACAGTACACTACAGTCACTTCAACTATAGTACACACATAACACAGGAGGGTTAGTCAGCAATACACATTCATGTACTATAGTCTAGTAACTACACTCTAATACAACTTGACTACACCAATAGAGCCCAGAGCAGTGTTCCAGTACACTCAATCACTGTAGTATAACAGGGAACAGTGTTACTTAGACCCTACAGAGCTTTTCTAGTTAAGTGGTATTAACAGTTGACTTCTGAGTGCAGAGAGCTGGTGGTTGTATGGGACTGAATCCAGAAAGGGTAGACTACTTAAAATATACGGCTAACCAACCAGAGTTCTGTAGAGACGCTGGCGTTGGCCTGGGCTAAGTCGACCACTCTGATTGTTTCCAACATGGCCGCCACCTGCTTCATTAGCCGTCTGCTCTTAGCCTCGTTCATCTCCACGTTGTCTGTCCTGTTCAGACGGCCAGCTTGCTCCGCCAGGGCTGAGCCAATCACAGAGAGGGAAGGGCTTACAGGTTAACAGCCTTTGTAAACATAAATTAAAACAGTAGGCAGCATCAACAAGGATCATTTTTGACCCCATTAGCAATGGAACCCTTTTCATATAGCATGATGTCCTGTGGCAGCACCTTGTATAGCAGTCTGAATGGTGTTGATGTACTCCAGAAGCTTGGCCCCCTGGGTAACGCTGTTCTCTGTGGACCGGGCCACTTCCTCTCCATCAGCAGACACACCCATAGCCTTCTGTAGCAGTCCGTCTATGTCCTGGGTGAGGTTTGTCATGTCCTCCTCATCCCTGGTCAGGTGATAGTCTGGGCTCCTATACGAAGACATCAGAATCTAGGAGAGAAATGACGACATAAGTGTTTTACAACAGTCTTTCTCTCACTGAATGTGTACTGAGTACTTCTTAACTTAAGACAAGGCAGGAGACGGGATTCAAAAGATGATTTCAAAACCTACTGGACAGAGAGGTATAATATGACTCCTCTTTTACCTTGACCTCTTGTGTGTCGTTCTCCAAGTTGACCAGTGTGCTGTAGGGTGACAGGATGACCCCGGTCAGGTTGACAGACAGGAAGGAGCACTCTACTGCATCCAGGTCATCCAGGAGCACCCTGGTACACTCATCATCACACACTGAGGGGAGGGGGGGAGCAAGGACATATTGTAAAGTTGCAGTTACTTGTGTGTGTGTGTGTGTGCGCGCGCGCGCGCGTGTTTGTGTGTGTGTGTGTGTGTGTGTGTGTGTGTGTGTGTGTGTACAGTGCATTAAAAAATGATTCAGACCCCTTGACATCTTGACATTTTCTACATTTTGCTATGTTACAGTCTTATTCTAAAATGGATGAAACAGTTTTTTTCCCCCCTCATCAATCTACACAGAATAGCCCATAATGACAAAGCAAAAACACGTTTTTAGATTTGTTTTCAAATGTATTCAAAAATAAATATCACATTTACATCAGTATTTAGACCCTTTACTCAGTACTTTGTTGAAGCACCTTTGGCAGTGATTACAGCCTAGAGTCTTCTTGGGTATGATGCTACAAGCTTGGCACACCTGTATTTGGGGAGTTTCTCCCATTCTTCTCTGCAGATTGTCTCAAGCTCTGTCAGGTTGGATGGGGAGTGTTGCTGCACAGCTATTTTCAGGTCTCTCTAGAGATGTATGATCGGGTTCAAGTCCGGGCTCTGGCTAGGCCACTCATAGACAGGCCACTCGAAGCCACTCCTGCGTTGAATGGTCGTTGTCTTGATGGAACGTGAACATTCACCCCAGTCTGAGGTTTTCATCAAGGATCTCGCTGTACTTTGCTCCGTTCAGCTTTCCCTCAATACTGACTAGTCTCCCAGTCCCAGCCGCTGAAAACCAACCCCTTAGCATGATGCTGCCACCACCATGCTTCATCGTAGGGATGGTGCCAGGTTTCCTCCAGACGTAATGCCTGGCATTCAGGCCAAAGAGTTCAATCTTGGTTTCATCAGACCAGAGAATCTTGTTTCTCATGGTCAGAGTATTTTAGGTGCCTTTTGGCAAACTCCAAGCGGGCTGTCATGTGCCTTTTACTGAGGAGCGGCTTCTGTCTGGCCACTCTACCATAAAGGCCCGAATGGTGGAGTGCTGCATAGAAGGTTGTCCTTCTGGAAGGTTCTCCCAACTCCACAGAGGAACTCTGGAGCTCTGTCAGAGCGACCATCAGGTTTTTAGTCACCTCCCTGACCATGGACCTTCTTCCCCGATTGCTCAGTTTGGCCGAGTGGCCAGCTCTAGGAAGAGTCTTGGTGGTTCCAAATTATTCTATTTAAGAATAATGGAGGCCAGTCTGCTCTTGGGGACCTTCAATGCTGCAGAAATGTTTTGGTACCCTACCCCAGATCTGTGCCTTAACACAATCCTGTCTTGGAGCTCTACGGACAGTTCCTTCAACCTCATGGCTTGGTTTTTGCTCTGACATGCACTCTCAACTGTGGGACCTTCTATAGACAGGTGTGTGCCTTTCCAAATCATGTCCATTCAATTGAATTTACCACAGGTGGACTCCAATCAAGTTGTAGATAAATCTCAAGGATGATCAATGTGTTAGGTTCTGTTATTAGAGTAGGAACTCAACTGACAATGTGAAAGCTTAAACCAAGTTTATTCTTCCCAGAGGGTCAATACAGCCGCATTAGACAAAGACATGTTCCACCCGTGGTAGTATACATACCCCACATTGGGTGGAGTCTCCTCCTCATCGCTAAACAGTGCATCATTATTGCTAGGCAGGGAGCTGAGTGATATGAGCCTTAAACGGTTCCTCCCCTTGTCAGTACTGCCACATGTGACCGTGTTCCCTGCACTCAGCCCCTCCCCAGCTTCATTATGGCAGCCCTCATGTCTCTTTATAACTAATGATTAATAATAGTTCAAGCTCAGAAACCAAACCTATCAAATGGAAACAGGATGCACCTGAGCTCAATTTCGAGTCTTCTAGGAAAGGGTCTTAATACTTATAAAGGTTGTTTTATTTTTTTATACATTTCTAAAAACCTGTTTTTGCTTAGACATTATGGGGTATTGTGTGTAGATTGATGAGGAAATGTATTTAATTTAAACATTTAATTTAAACATTTATTTCATCCATTTTAGAATATGGCTGTAAGGTAAGAAATGTGGAAAAGGGGGAAGGGTCTGTATATCTTCCGAATGCACTGTCTGTCTGTCCAAGCCCTGCACAAATCAAAGAGTAGGATACTCACAGACACACTGGTCCCCGTCCAGGACGTGTCTCGCCTCGCACTGGTCACACAGGCGTCCCCTGACCCCGGCTTTACATTCACACTGGCCCGTCAGAGAGTCACACGCTGGATGGAGAGAACCTGCAGTACTACACAGACACTCTTCACACTTCCCTCCTGGACCAGACGGGTTCCCATAGTAACCCACTGAACACCTGAGAGAGGGGGAGAGAGAGAGAGAAAGAAATAAACACATAGAGAGAGAATAAAATGGTTGTCTTAAGAGTTGTATTGATGGTATGTAATGACACACTTGACATCCAACAGGCGACACTGTAGTACTCTCTCTTACCTCTCACAGTAGCGCCCCTCATAGCCGGGCTTGCAGGCGTTGCAGCGGAAGTCTCCCACCACTCCCTCTAGAGCACAGGTAGGACTGAAGCTGACACACAACAATACACCCACTATGTCAGACAGTGTTATACAGACTACAATATCTCCTCACTGCCCCCTGCTGGCTAAGACCTCTATTATCAGAGGACACTCACTGAATCCTGCTTGAACTCTACTGTAGACCAAATTAGCTTCAGCCTTCTAAGGAAAACACATTTACTTATGAGATTTGATATGTGCTCTTTACAATAGTGTGTAATCAATATGTGTGTATCAATCTCTTTAAAATACACTCTATGTGTGGAATGAGACATTTAAACTCAAGAACACCTCACTTATCAGAACAGGTGTGGCTGAGAGGAGAGTGAGACAGGTACCTGTTCTCTTTGAGGGGGCAGGCACACAGCGAGCAGTCCCTGACTGAGCCTTTCACGTCGCCATAGTACCCCGAGGAACACACGCTACAGTGCTCCCCTGCTGTGTTGTGTTGGCAGCCCAGACATTCTCCTGTGTCCAGGTCACAGGCCTGGCTGTGGTTGTTACAACGGCAGGGCACGCAGGGCTGGATCAGGGGTCTCTTCCCCCGCTTGTTCAGCTCAGTCACTGGTTGGCGGTAGTAGCCCGGGGCACACTCCTACACACAACACAAGTTAGCAGCAATGGACAACACCACAATACAGAACATACACTACATGGCCAAAAGTATGTGGATACCTGCTTGTCGAACATCTTATTCCAAAATCATGGGCATTAATAGGGAGTTGGGATCTCCCTTTGCTGCTCTAACAGCCTACACTCTTCTGGGAAGCCTTTCCACTAGATGTTGGAACATTGCTGCGTGGACTTGTTTCCATTCAGCCACAAGAGCATTAGTGAGGTAGGCCTGGCTAGCCTTTCAATTAATCCCAAAGGTGTTCGATGGGGTTAAGGTCAGGACCTCGCTTTGTGCATGGGGTATTGTCATGTTGAAACTGTTGCCACAAAGTTGGAAAAACATAATAGTCTAGATTGTCATTGGATGCTGTAGCATTAAGATTTCCCTTCACTGGAACTAAGGGGCCTAGCCCAAACCATGTAAAACAGCCCCATACCATTATACCACCTCCACCAAACTTTACAGTTGGCACTATGCATTGGGGCAGGTAGAGTTCTTCTGGCATCCACCAAACCCAGATTCGTCCGTCGGACTGCCAGATGGTGAGCGTGATTCATCACTCCAGAAAACATGTTTCCACTGCTCCAGAGTTCAATGGCGGCCAGCTTTACACCACTCCAGCCAACACTTGGCATTGCGCATGGTAATCTTATGCTTGTGTGTGGCTGCTCAGCCATGGAAACCTGTTTCATGAAGTTCCCCCCAAAAAAGTTATTGTGCTGATGTTGCTTCCAGAGGCAATGTTGAAGTCATTAGTGATTGTTGCAACCAAGGGTGCTGAAGCTACGCGCTTCAGCACTCGGCGGTCCTGTTCTGTGAGCTTGTGAGACCGTTGTTGCTCCTAGACGTTTCCACTTCACAATAACAGCACTTCCAGTTGACCGAGGCAGCTCTAGCGGGGCATACATTTGACGAACTGAAAGTCACTGAGTTCTTCAGTAAGGCCATTCTACTGCCAACTCTACAGCCGAATCCACTCATTTGAAGGGGTGTCCACATGCTTTTGTTTATTTTTTATTTTATCTTTATTTAACCAGGTAGGCCAGTTGAGAACAAGTTCTCATTTACAACTGAGACCTGGAAATAGTGTATATGGAAATGACATGCTATCGCTACAATGGAAGGAAGACTGGTGTTGAGGGAAGAAAGACTGGTGTTGAGGGAAGAAAGACTGGTGTCGAGGGAAGAAAGACTGGTGTTGAGGGAAGAAAGACTGGTGTTGAGGAAGAAAGACTGGTGTCGAGGGAAGAAAGACTGGTGTCGAGGGAAGAAAGACTGGTGTTGAGGGAAGAAAGACGGGAAGAAAGACTGGTGTTGAGGGAAGAAAGACTGGTGTTGAGGAAGAAAGACTGGTGTTGAGGGAAGAAAGACTGGTGTTGAGGGAAGAAAGACTGGTGTTGAAGGAAGAAAGACTGGTGTTGAGGAAGAAAGACTGGTGTTGAGGGAAGAAAGACTGGTGTTGAGGGAAGAAAGACTGGTGTTGAGGGAAGAAAGACTGGTGTTGAGGGAAGAAAGACTGGTGTCGAGGGAAGAAAGACTGGTGTTGAGGGAAGAAAGACTGGTGTTGAGGGAAGAAAGACGGGAAGAAAGACTGGTGTTGAGGGAAGAAAGACTGGTGTTGAGGAAGAAAGACTGGTGTTGAGGGAAGAAAGACTGGTGTTGAGGGAAGAAAGACTGGTGTTGAAGGAAGAAAGACTGGTGTTGAGGAAGAAAGACTGGTGTTGAGGGAAGAAAGACTGGTGTTGAGGGAAGAAAGACTGGTGTCGAGGGAAGAAAGACTGGTGTTGAGGGAAGAAAGACTGGTGTTGAGGAAGAAAGACTGGTGTCGAGGGAAGAAAGACTGGTGTCGAGGGAAGAAAGACTGGTGTTGAGGGAAGAAAGACGGGAAGAAAGACTGGTGTTGAGGGAAGAAAGACTGGTGTTGAGGAAGAAAGACTGGTGTTGAGGGAAGAAAGACTGGTGTTGAGGGAAGAAAGACTGGTGTTGAAGGAAGAAAGACTGGTGTTGAGGAAGAAAGACTGGTGTTGAGGGAAGAAAGACTGGTGTTGAGGGAAGAAAGACTGGTGTCGAGGGAAGAAAGACTGGTGTTGAGGGAAGAAAGACTGGTGTTGAGGAAGAAAGACTGGTGTTGAGGGAAGAAAGACTGGTGTTGAGGGAAGAAAGACTGGTGTTGAGGGAAGAAAGACTGGTGTTGAGGGAAGAACGACTGGTGTTGAGGGAAGAAAGACTGGTGTTGAGGGAAGAAAGACTGGTGTTGAGGGATGAAAGACTGGTGTTGAGGGAAGAAAGACTGGTGTTGAGGGAAGAAAGACTGGTGTTGAGGGAAGAAAGACTGGTGTTGAGGGAAGAAAGACTGGTGTTGAGGGAAGAAATTGTGGATAAGAAGATAAGATGTCTGTCAAATCACAGACGATTGTACAACCCCAAGAGAGATGTGGAAAAACTGTCTCAAAGCAGTCTGACCTGGCAGGACAGTCCGGCGTAGCCAGCTGGACATTCACAGATCTCGATCAGACTCGCCAACTCCATATCCTCCAACCCTTGCTCCGCCTCTAGGGCCGTATCCATAGTGATATTGGATATTCTAACGAAAGACAAATACAATATTGATATGATAGTCATGTTATCGTGCTGACACAAAAATAGTATGTATGTGTGTGTGTGTATATGTATGTGTGTGTGTGTGTGTGTGTGTGTATGAATGTGTGTGTGTATGAATGTGTGTGTGTATAAGTGTGTGTGTGTGTGTATGTGTGTGTGTGTGTGTGTGTCAAATCGAAATCAAATCAAATTTATTTGTCACATACACATGGTTAGCAGATGTTAATGCGAGTGTAGCGAACTGCTTGTGTGTGTGTGCGTGTGTGTGTGTGTGCGTGCGTGTGTGTATGAATGCGTGTGTGTGTGTGTGTGTGTGTGTGTGTGTGTGCGTGCGTGTGTGTGTTTGTGTGTGAATGCGTGTGTGTGTGTGTGTGTGTGTGTTCTAACCTGCTCTGCTGTAGCCCTGTACCATACGATGCCTTGATGGTGATGTACTCGATGTGGCTCAGGACTGCCATGAAGTCAGAGTGACTCACAGCTTTCTCTGACACAGAGTTGAAATACTTCCACTTGTGCTGCTCAAGATAAATCAAAGCATTATATTAGTTATATTATAATATATCATTTTTTATAATTATATGAAATTATTAGTAGGATTTGTAGGCTTTAGCTCAGCCGAATAAAACATTATTTTAGCATGCAGGCCTTGTGGGTTCGAACTCCAGATAGTCAGACTACTCCAGCTTTAGGTCTTCTTCTCCTTTTTACCTCAGTCAGTGGGACGTCCTGACGGGTTGTTACCCCGTTGTCAGGGGCAGGCATGTCTATGTAGATGACCTGCTTCCCCAGATGACCCCCCCTCATCAGGACCTGAGGCTCGTAGTTGGCCAGGCCGGCCCCGTCCATAGCATAGAACGCCACCACGTAGGATAGATTCCCTCCATACGACAACAACTAGAAAGAGAAAGGATGCATATATTTTAGATATTATATGTACCAAATGGAAAGGGTTTGTACTTGTGTGACTATTCCATTGGTTCTATTGCACCAGGCAAGCTCAGTCAACTGCAGCTATTTGAAAGAAAACAAATACTATTGGAATCCAGGTCTGACCCTTGGTAAATATGAACAAAACGGGCTGTAAACAAAATGTCTTTATTGTTTATCTTCTTGGTCTTTCATTCAAAATATTCACAAAAATCTAACCTTCAATTAAAGTAAAATAATTGAAAATTATGAGCATAAAACAAATATTTTTCTCAAATATATGTGTGCCACAATTGGCACCCCTTCAAACAATACTTTGTGCAACCTCCCTTTGCCAAGACAACAGAGTCTTCTCCTATAACGCCCAATGAGGTTGGAGAACACATGGCAGCAAGGGATCTGAGACCATTCCTCCATACAGAATCTCTCCAGATCCTTCAGATTCCCAGGTCCACACTTGTGGACTCTCCTCTTCAGCTCATCCCACAGGTTTTCTATGGGGTTTAGGTGAGGGGACTGGGATGGCCACGGAAAAACCTTGATTCTGAGGTCAGTGAACCATTTTTGTGTTGATTTTGAGGTGTGCTTTGGATCATTGTCCTGCTGGAAGATCCAACCACAGCCCAGTTTAAGCTTCCTAGCAGAGGCAGTCTAGTTTTGATTTAATATCTGCTGGTACTTGATAAGAGTCCATGATAACATGTATCCTAACAAGTTGTCCAGGACCGTTGGGAGTTTGATGACAGCGAAGGCTTTTTTATGGCAACCCTCCCAAACAACTTGTGGTTACGTAGGTGATGTCTGATCGTAGTTTGGAGACTTTCTGACCCCAAAACCCAACTAACGTCTGCAATTCGCCAGCTGTGATCCTTGGATATGTTTTGTCCATTGGAACCATCCTCCTCACAGTGCGTGGTGTCAATATAGACACACGTTCTCTTCCCGGGCTGATTGTTAACATCTCCAGTTGCTTTAAACTTCACTATTGCCCTGATAGTGGAAATGGGCATTTTCAACAATTGAGCTATTTTCTTGAGGCCATTTCCTGATTTGTGCGTCTCAACAACCTTTTGTCGCACATCATTACTGTATTCTCGGGTCATTCCCATAGTGATGGATGATTATGGGAACTTGGTCTGTGTGTCACCTCATATTTATACCCCAGTGAAACAGGAAGTCAAGGCTTACCACTTAAGTGTTCCTAATCACTCAGGTGAACTTAAAAATGTAACATATGAATGGAAATATACTTCAGTTAGATTTTACTCGTGAGAATTTCTAGCTGTGCCAATAATTGTGGCACACATGTTTCGGAGAAAAATATTTATTTCACTTTTTCCCCCAATCATTTTACTTAAATGAAACGTTTAATATTTGTGAATATTTTGAATGAAAGAGCAACAGGATAAACAGAAAATACATTTTCTTCACAGCACATTTTGCTTATATTTATCAAGGGTGCCAATATTAGTGGAGGGCACTGTAGTCACTTCATGAGGTAACAGTGATGTGAGGTGTAGTGCACCTTGTTTCCCTGGTAGTGTTTAGGCAGCCTCCAGTAGTAGGGTCCAGCCAGGCTGGGGGTCTCTATGTCCCTAGTGTCTAGCAGCATGTCTGGGTTCTGGTAGTAGACCCCCACTACACTGCCCTGGAGGTCACTCTGACTGACCACACGCAGCAGCTCTGGGTCAGAACCCAGTGTGATCTGTATGCAGATAGGTACACACAAACACATGAGTACGTGCATAGACAAACACACACACACACACACACACACACACACACACACACACACACACACACACACACACACACACGAGTATGTGCATAGACAAACACACACACACACACACACACACACACACAGATGCAGACATATTTGCTTCTCCTACTGTCCTCCATCAGGTGATGAGGTCTACAGCACAGGAGGTTGATGGAATGGTATCAAATACATCCAACATGGTTTCTATGTGTTCAATGCCATTCCATTCGCTCCGTTCCATCCATTGTTATGAGCCAACCTCCCCTCAGCAGCCTCCACTGATTTACAGCCAGCTCAGCTGTGCCATCTCTTATCACTAATTATGACCAGGAAATAGATTACCCGGCTAGCTACATCTGTGGTCTTTCAGGGGGGGGGGGGGGGGGGGGGGGGGCTACACAGGGCACGTGTGTCCTTGCACCGTACGTGGCATCACTAAGCGGCCGCCGCCACAACAGATGGGCATCCTATTGGGTATCTTTCTAGGCATTTCATTTCCTCTCTATTGTGTCCAATTAAAATTAAGCTAATTAGGAGCATTGAGCGAGTCATGAGGATACAGATATTGTTCTTCATCCAGACAGATGAGATAGTATACAGCTGGAGAATTATCATTTTGATTTATTTAACTAGGCAAGTCAGTTAAGAACAAATTCTTATTTACAATGACAGCCTAGGAACAGTGGGTTAACTGGCCTAGGAACAGTGGGTTAACTGGCCTAGGAACAGTGGGTTAACTGGCCTAGGAACAGTGGGTTAACTGGCCTAGGAACAGTGGGTTAACTGGCCTAGGAACAGTGGGTTAACTGGCCTAGGAACAGTAGGTTAACTGGCCTAGGAACAGTAGGTTAACTGGCCTAGGAACAGTGGGTTAAACTGCCTTGTTCAGGGGCAGAACGACAGATTGTTACCTTGTCAGCTCTGGGATTCGATCTAGCAACCTTTCGGTTACTGGCACCAACGCTCTAATCACAAGGCCCCTGAGCCAAATCATCGTCTGGTTACACCTGACCAAATAGCTTCTAACTCAGAAATAGATGATATCTTCCTGGTAATAACGCATTTTCCAGAAAAACTCCAGTTTCTAAGCACGATCCACTGTTAGATTTGATATGCAGGTTGTTCCTTGTCTAACAAGGTTATAAACAAGAGAGAGAAAATGATTCTGAGATAAACCAGACAAATAGAAGCCAAGTTATGATACAGTATTGTTGTATAAAGAATATAAGAGTATCACTAAACATAGGTATTGCAATCCCAGACAGCGACTAGAAAGAATAAAGAATATTTTGTTTCAAAAAATGTGCCATCATTTCATATAGACGTGGTGGAATGAAGCCCCCTCAACACCTTCAGACAATGTCAGACAGTTTCTCAATCCTGTTAGCATAGCCACCCATCTGAAGAGGAAGCAGATGGGCGGGACTAAAACAGGAAACCAGGGTAATATTCAGTAGCAGGCACACGTTTTAAAACGTTTCGACAATGGAAAATAAAAATCCAGAGGGTTCAACGTTATAAAACATTCAGGTGGAAAATGCATTGTGTCAAACATACATATTCATCTGTCAGGGCAAACAGTGTAGAGTGATCGCTCCCCACTGGGTAAAAAACTGCTTGAATCAACATTGTTCCTGCATTATTTCAACCTAAAAAATAGATGTGATGACGTTGAATCAACATGGAAAACTGATTAGATTTGCAAATAGTCATCAACGTCAGGGCATGTCCTATTTTTCACCCAAATCTTAACCTAAATTCAATGACATGGTTACGTTTTTGTTGATTTCACTTTGAATTCACATTAGTTGAAAACTCAACCAAACTAGACGTTGAACTGACCAGTGGGTCTATTCAGCACATTTCTATCGTCAGAGTTCTGAATGTTTCAACTCACTGAACAAACCCCAGGATGATGAGGGTTTGGATAAGTGGATTGTACTCACCGGCACCCGGACCATCCCACCCAGCTCCTCACAGTCCGAGGAGACCCCGAAACAGAAGCAGGGGCTGCAGCCGGCCGGGTTAGAAACAGATAGGCCCAAGGTTCCCTTCTTACACTCATCACAGCCACCTCCACCCACATTGTCCTGGAAACCAGAGACCAATTAATTAAAATAGACAACATACTTAGTACGGACACAATAAAACACAACACTATCATAGGCCATAACGGATATGATATTCCATCATATGAACGATTACTGTTTGTTTACTCAACTAATTTCACCAACAGTTGAAGTACCTTGCACACACAGTTCCCTGGGGCCTCACAGCTGCACACGCCCAGTGCCTCATCACAGAACTCCTCTCTGGTGCCGTTTATGTTGCAGTTGCACACCGTGCATTCTGGGTAGCCCCTGTAGCCCATGGCACAGCGGTCACAGTTCTGCCCAGCGAAATCAGAGCGGCACTGGCACTGCCCGTTGGTGATGCCACACTCGGTGGCATAGCTGCCCATCTCACTGCAGTTACATGACTAGGAACAAAGGGGCAAAGATGAGCTTTAATAAACACCTTTTATGTTATATGAATTAGCTTGTTACAGTTATAACTTATGAAGCATCTATGTAGGCATTAAAAAGGTATATGTAGGCCTTATAAAGGCTTCTACATTTCCAGTTGGAGAGGTAGGTTTTACCTTACAGCCTGTCACAGTGTCGTGACCCCAGTGACCTTCCTCACACAGATCACACTTCTCTCCTCTGGTGTGGGGAGGACAGATACACTCGCCTGTCGTCACGTTACAGTTGCCATGGGTGTGGGCACACTCACACTCTGATGGGGCGGGTAGAGAGAGAGAGAGATGGAGAGCGATTGAGAGGGGGAACGAAAGAAAGAGAGAGATGGAGAGAGAGAGATGGCAAAAGAGAGAGAAAGAGAGATGGAGATGAAGAAAGAGAGAAAGAGAGAGATGGAGATGAAAAGACATAGAAAGAGAGAGATAGAGATGAAGAGACAGAGAAAGAGAGAGATGGAGATGAAGAGAGAGAAAGAGAGAGATGGCGATGAAGAGAGAGAGAAAGAGAGAGATGGAGATGAAGAGACAGAGAAAGAGATAGATGGAGAGAAAGAGAGAGCGAGAAAGAGAGAGGGTGGGTGGGTGGAGAGAGCATTATGGTCAGTTCAGATCAGAATGAAACTCCGATGTACATGTCTGGTAAAGTTTGGGTAATGTTTGTGGCCTTACGTGTACAGCCGCTGCCCTGGTAGTTAAAGTAACTGTGATGACAGCGGTCACACTTGTCCCCCGCCACCCCTGGGATGCATTGGCACCTCCCATCTTCCTCACAGGCCACGGACACAGATCCTGACTGGATACAGTCACATTCTCTGCACCCCTGTCCGCTGAGAAGACCGTGGAAGCCCACCTGGAAATCACAGACGAAAACACCAATTCCTAGTAAATTTCATCAACTAAGCAGCATAATTCTGAGAACACTCTTGATCTTTCATTCAAATGTTATTAAGCTGTAAAACATCAATACTAGTATATCCAGACATAAAATGTGCAAATTACTGTGAGTCTGTTTCCTTGATAGAGAGCATGTAGCCGGAGGCCAAGCGACGTTAGAAGCAACACTTCTACATGTCCAATGACATCGTCACTATCAATCAGGGGGTCTCACTGTCACCAAACATGAACAGACAGGAAGTACTTCCTATCTCCTGTTACATTACTCATCTGTCTCCATCAGTCCTCTCTGTCAAAACGGTCAACTCTCAGTCCAAGTTGGACCCAATGGAGAACCAGGAACCAGACAGCCAGGCCTTGGGTCAGAATTTACCACAGCCAGAGCATCTGATTCTGGGATTGGAGAGAAACTGCCAACCCTCTTCCATCTCCATTTATCAATATCTATAGCCCCAATTGGAATGCAAAATTAATTCAACTTATTGAGAGAGAGAAGTCCAAGATTTCTCTACTGTTTTCTAAAGATAAGCATCTCTAGGTGTTTTAAATCCATGTGTTTTGGTTACATTTGAACAGCCCCTGCCCAGCCAAAGAGCTCCCCTCCCCCCACCTCGAGCAAATAAGCCCCGCTACTGCCCTAAAAACAATCTACAAAATATGTCTCTGTCCCCCTCCTTCCCCCCCTCTCTCAGGGAGGCGATAGATAAGCTGACCCTGTTAATGAATATATCCAAAACATTGGACTGCCTTCCGACCAGCTGGGCTCTATTGGAAGGCGGGTGTGGGAAGAAGGACACAGGAAGGAGATAAGCGGGAGACCTTGGACACCCACTGATAACTAAGCGTTCCAATGGACTGAGCTGGGTAAGGGTTAGTAACTTAGTATCTGCTTCCAAATTCCAAATACTCATTCCATGTAGAGGTGTGGGAGTGGAGAGTTGGGAGGAGTTACAGGGAAAATAGACTAGGAGGGTAGAAGGGACAGGCCACGTGACTCGACCATATAGCCAGAAAAACTCTTGGCCCTTTGGTGCGTGAGCACAGAGAATGCTATACAATCTACATACCTGACACTGGTCACACTTCTCTCCCACCACGTTGGGTTTGCAGGTACACTGTCCAGTGAGCAGGTCACACACTCCCGAGTACGACCCTTTGTCATGGCAACCACAAGCTACACGCAGTGGAGAAATAGGAAGTAAAACATAGTCGTAACATACATGTCAATCACACCAGGATGCTCTTCGTGTTGAAAAGAATACCGGTGAGGTGAGAGTTCACACAGTTCTCAAAGATCCATCATGATGATAGAATACTGTTTGTTTTTCATGTAGTATAAACAATATGCAGACATTTTTAGCAAGTTTAGTGAAATGAGGCTGAACGGGTGAAGGTATGCAAGCCTTGCAGTATTGCGATGTTCCCCTAGATGTCCCTCTTTCCATTATAAAGAGCTATTCTACAGTTGTCTTTCATGAGAATGAAACACACACGTCTGAAGTAAAATTGCACATCCATCATAATATTTTGGACCATGTTTGAAGGCTAAATAAGTTCCATTCTAGGTGATGACTGAATCCATCCACATATCTTACTGTAAATACAACATTCCTATTGTCATAACATAAATGTATTGTCAATGTTGTGGAACGCAGACATTGTCACAAAACCAGGTCTGGGAAGGAGAAGCCTGCAGTATTACCATACCCAAAGGCTAAGGGGATTATACAGCTTCATGTGATGGTTATAAGACTTCATAAGCTGTTCATAAGCTGCCCTGAGAGGCCAGGCTCCATGTCATATCATATTCAAACAGGGATTTAGCCTGACCTTTGACATCACAATGCCTGGGGTAACATATCTGGGTCTGTATTCACAATGCGTCTCAGAAAGGGAGTGCTGATCTAGGATCAGTCTTACCTTTTAGATCATAATGAATGAGATTACATGGATAAGGTGGGACCTGATCAGCACTGCTACCCTGAAATGAATATGGTTCCTGACCCATAACAGACCATAACAGACATAACAGGGGGAAGCAGATGTTGGTCAAAGTTGAGATTTCATCTGTGGTAGGTTGGCCAGGTCCTTCACTCAGCATTCCTCTGACTTGCTAACTGCTACTCAGAAACGTGCAAAAGTGTCTATTTCCTGTCTATTCTCACTGTGTCATTCTGTGATGTGGTTCAGTACATATCATAGACTACAGTTAGATAGATGCTGGTATCTCTGTTAACTAGTATGTTCAGTACATGGTGGCAAGGGATGTTGCTTGTTGTGTAAATATAACTTTGTGGGGATCTGTGGAAGAATCCACTAAAAGGACAATAATCATCCTCATCATCCTCCTCCTCCTCTTCATCATCTTCCTCATCACCACCATGGCTCTCGTACCCTGGCAGTTCTTGGCGGTGATGGCGTCACCGTAGTAGCCGTCCTCACACCTCTCACACTGGTCTCCGCTGGTGTGGCTGTGACACTTCAGACACATACCGCTGCTGGTGTCACAGTGGCCCGGCTCCCAGGGGTCCACGTTACCGTTACACTCACACACCACGCACTCCTGGCCTGCCACCGTCGGGTCGCCGTGGTAACCGTTAGCACACCTGGAGATGTTCAAGTTAGAAGATGAACAAATAATACAATAAACTATTAGTTAAATGGTTGAGACTAGTATTAATGCATTGTACTTGAGTTTCACGTATCATTTCCCCATGTAAACTGTTATTAAGTACAGTACCAGTCAAAAGTTTGGACACATCTACTTACTTATTTTTTACTATTTTCTACATTGCAAAATAATCGTGAAGACATCAAAACTATGAAATAACACATGGAATCATGTTGTAAACAAAAAAGTGTTCAACAAATCAAAATATATTTCATATTTGAGATTCTTCAAAGTAGCCACCCTTTGCCTTGATGACAGCTTTGCACACTCTTGGCATTCTCTCAACCAGCTTCACTTGGAATGCTTTTCCAAAAGTCTTGAAGGAATTCCCACATATGCTGAGCACTTGTTGGCTGCTTTTCCTTCACTCTGCGGTCCAACTCATCCCAAACTATCTCAAATGTTTTTTAATGCCTTTAAGGGGGTGGAAGGGCTCCATGGCTGGGTAGGGAGCACCCCCTACCCAGGCCAAGTCAATAGGGGGTGCCCCTGGTCATATTGGGTTGAGGTTGGGTGATTTCTTGGCCAAAGCAAGTCTCTTCTTCTTATTGGTGTCCTTTAGTAGTGGTTTCTTTGCAGCAATTCGACCATGAAGGCCTGATTCACGCAATCTCCTCTGAACAGTTGATGTTGAGATGTGTCTGTTACTTGAACTCTGTGAAGCATTTATTTGAGCACTGAGTGGCCCAGCCAGAGCACTGACTTGAACCCGATCTAACATCTCTGGAGAGACCTGAAAATAGCTGTGCAGCGACATTCCCCTTCCAACCTGACAGAGATTGAGAGGATCTGCAGAGAAGAATGGGAGAAACTCCCCAAATACAGGTGTGCCAAGCTTGTAGCGTCATACCCAAGAAGACTCAAGGCTGTAATCGCTGCCAAAGGGGCTTCAACAAAGTACTGAGTAAAGGGTCTGAATACTGATGTAAATGTGATATTTTCTTATACATTTGTAAAAATGTTTAAAAACCAGTTTTTGCTTCGTTGTTATGGGGTATTGTGTGTAGATTGATGAATAAAATAAAATAAAATTTAAACAAATGTAAAATGAGGCTGTCATGTAACAAAATATGGAAAAAGTCAAGGGGTCTGAATACTTTCCGAATACACTGTGTAACTGTTTATATAGTAGAGGTTAAAGAAGTGAAGACAAGGTCAAACTGAGAATGTACGGTTAAATAACCTTTAGTCAACATACCTCTCACACTTAGTCCCAGTGTAGCCCTGCTGACACCGGTCACATGTCACCTGCCCAGGGCCCTCCAGGAGACAGGTGGGGCTGAAACTGAAGAAGACAACAGGAGCGTGAGCAGGGAGGACTGTAATGATGACATCACATTATCTGGTAAGAGCTTTCTATTTCTAGGGCTTTTCTAAAACTTTTAAGCATTTCATATTGTCTGAGTGGAGATCTCACCCCCTCCCACCCCTTCTAACATTGAGAAACACCAGCACTAATTTTATGCTTGGTATCAGTTCACACAACAGCTAACCTGACTTTCATTAAAAAAAGCAATACAGTACCTGGTACAGTTGAAACATTCTGTTTTGACATGAAACCTACAACAACCAATATCAGCCAGACTCTCCACCACCCAGTGTTCACACATATGTGACCCATCTATCGCCATGGAGAGGGATTGTACAATCTGAATGAATGGCATGTTGGCACAGTCGCTCACTTGTTCGTTGCCACTGTCAGCGGGCAAGCGCATCTCTGGCAGTCCTCCGGGGTGCCCTCAGAGGGGTTGCCATAGTAACCGTGGAGGCATTGGTCACAGTGGGGCCCAGTGGTATTGTGAGTACAGTCCTGGGGAAAGATTTAAGACGACAGTGCCCGATAAAACATTTCTGGTCTGACACACATGCCCTTACGCTGCCATAGACACACCATAGCAACCAACTTTCTTGAGATGTCTCAACATCCACTGTTAATGGGATAGTTAACATAGCAGTGGACGTTTTAGATATGTTTCAACATCCACTGTTAATGGGATAGTTAACATAGCAGTGGACGTTTTAGAGATGTCTCAACATTCACTGTTAATGGGATAGTTAACATAGCAGTGGACGTTTTAGAGATGTCTCAACATCCACTGTTAATGGGATAGTTAACATAGCAGTGGACGTTTTAGATTATTTCCCATGCTAAACCTGACCACTAAACCTAACCACTAAACCTGACCACTAAACCTGACCACTAAACCTAACCACTAAACCTAACCGCTAAACCTGACCACTTAACCCAACCACTAAACCTAACCGCTAAACCTAACCACTAAACCTAACCACTAAACCTAACCACTAAACCTAACCACTTAACCCAACCACTAAACCTAACCACTAAACCTAACCGCTAAACCTAACCACTAAACCTAACCACTTAACCCAACCACTAAACCTAACCACTAAACCTAACCGCTAAACCTAACCACTAAACCTAACCACTTAACCCAACCACTAAACCTAACCACTAAACCTAACCACTAAACCTAACCACATCAATGTGAAGCATTTTCACCACTGCAATTGAATGTAGTAGCTTTAGCATGTCTTTTGATTGACATAGAATATTGACAGAACGGATGCCTGGCAGTAGCCATTGGATAATCACTGCCATTTAAACGCCTAACACAGCATTAACTTGACATCCAATAATGCAAGGAATTCAGTTGAAACACAGTCCAAAGTGGCACCCTATTCTCTATAATTTAGTGCACTACATAGGGGATAGGATATGGCTCTAGCCAAAAGTAGTGCACTATATAGTAGTGCACTAACTGACTTGCCTAGTTAAATAAAGGTAAAAAATGTTTGTTTTTTTTAAAAAGCAATAGGATGCCATTTCAGATGCTGCATAGAAGAGTGATTCATCATATGACTGTCAAAAAACACAGCTCAAGCCAGGAAGCTTCCTACTGGGGGTTTGCTCATTGGTGTGCTGTAGCCTCTAACTGCAAAGTGAAGCTCTGACTGGTTCAGAGGTTATCTAGTGCAGATGTTAGGATCAAATAAACAGCTAGATGAGACCACGTCCTTATTTTACAAAGATAGTGGTGGAAGAAGTTGAGATCACGCTTCGAGTCAACAAACAAGCCAGGGCTGTACACATATGGGATTCCTATGTGTCATACAGTATACAGTGCCTTGCGAAAGTATTCGGCCCCCTTGAACTTTGCGACCTTTTGCCACATTTCAGGCTTCAAACATAAAGATATAAAACTGTATTTTTTGTGAAGAATCAACAACAAGTGGGACACAATCATGAAGTGGAACGACATTTATTGGATATTTCAAACTTTTTTAACAAATCAAAAACTGAAGAATTGGGCGTGCAAAATTATTCAGCCCCCTTAAGTTAATACTTTGTAGCGCCACCTTTTGCTGCGATTACAGCTGTAAGTCGCTTGGGGTATGTCTCTATCAGTTTTGCACATCGAGAGACTGAAATTTTTTCCCATTCCTCCTTGCAAAACAGCTCGAGCTCAGTGAGGTTGGATGGAGAGCATTTGTGAACAGCAGTTTTCAGTTCTTTCCACAGATTCTCGATTGGATTCAGGTCTGGACTTTGACTTGGCCATTCTAACACCTGGATATGTTTATTTTTGAACCATTCCATTGTAGATTTTGCTTTATGTTTTGGATCATTGTCTTGTTGGAAGACAAATCTCCGTCCCAGTCTCAGGTCTTTTGCAGACTCCATCAGGTTTTCTTCCAGAATGGTCCTGTATTTGGCTCCATCCATCTTCCCATCAATTTTAACCATCTTCCCTGTCCCTGCTGAAGAAAAGCAGGCCCAAACCATGATGCTGCCACCACCATGTTTGACAGTGGGGATGGTGTGTTCAGCTGTGTTGCTTTTACGCCAAACATAACGTTTTGCATTGTTGCCAAAAAGGTCAATTTTGGTTTCATCTGACCAGAGCACCTTCTTCCACAAGTTTGGTGTGTCTCCCAGGTGGCTTGTGGCAAACTTTAAACGACACTTTTTATGGATATCTTTAAGAAATGGCTTTCTTCTTGCCACTCTTCCATGAAGGCCAGATTTGTGCAATATACGACTGATTGTTGTCCTATGGACAGAGTCTCCCACCTCAGCTGTAGATCTCTGCAGTTCATCCAGAGTGATCATGGGCCTCTTGGCTGCATCTCTGATCAGTCTTCTCCTTGTATGAGCTGAAAGTTTAGAGGGACGGCCAGGTCTTGGTAGATTTGCAGTGGTCTGATACTCCTTCCATTTCAATATTATCGCTTGCACAGTGCTCCTTGGGATGTTTAAAGCTTGGGAAATCTTTTTGTATCCAAATCCGGCTTTAAACTTCTTCACAACAGTATCTCGGACCTGCCTGGTGTGTTCCTTGTTCTTCATGATGCTCTCTGCGCTTTTAACGGACCTCTGAGACTATCACAGTGCAGGTGCATTTATACGGAGACTTGATTACACACAGGTGGATTGTATTTATCATCATTAGTCATTTAGGTCAACATTGGATCATTCAGAGATCCTCACTGAACTTCTGGAGAGAGTTTGCTGCACTGAAAGTAAAGGGGCTGAATAATTTTGCACGCCCAATTTTTCAGTTTTTGATTTGTTAAAAAAGTTTGAAATATCCAATAAATGTCGTTCCACTTCATGAGTGTGTCCCACTTGTTGTTGATTCTTCACAAAAAAATACAATTTTATATCTTTATGTTTGAAGCCTGAAATGTGGCAAAAGGTCGCAAAGTTCAAGGGGGCCGAATACTTTCGCAAGGCACTGTATCTATGTCTATGCCCCCCACTGTCTAAACATGACACGCTGCAGATAGAGGACTCACCAGACACACTCTGTTGATGTCACATTCCGTAGCATGGTTGTTACACTCACACTGGAGACAGTTGCCTCCGAACAGGATCCCCCCGAGGCGATAGAACCCAGATGAACAGGACTACAAACACAGAGAGAACAACAATAACATAATTTAGCGGTCGCTTTTACCCAAAGTCACATACAGTAAACACAGGTACTCAGATTGTGTGGCTCATATGACATGATATAATCCAGACAGAGGAGGCTGGTGGGTGGGACTATAGGAGGGCGGGCTCACTGTATTGGCTGGAATGGAATAATTGGTTATAACCTGGTTTCCATATGTTTGATGTGTTTGATACCGTTTCATTCATTCCATTCCAGCCATTAACAATGAGCCCGTCCTCCTATAGCTCCTCCCACCAGCCTCCTCTGAATCCATACACACAGTACTACAAACACAAAGACAACTATAACATGATCATTTAGCAGTTGTGTTTACCTGAAGTGACACATAGTAAACACGTATTCAAAAATATGTGGGTTATGTGGGAATTGAACCCGCAACATTGTTGCTAACACCATGCTCTTCTTCTACCACCATGCTCTTCTTCTAACTAACCAAGCCAACTGAAAAACATAATGAGCTTTGCTTTTACAATGGACACAGCTCAAATCATTAACAAACTAGACTAGGCACCCTACAGTAGTAAACAGTATCAATCTGGCCACCGTCACATGACCTAGGTTTTTACCTCACAGGATGTGCCAGAGTAGCCCAAGGGACACTCACACTGCTCCACGTCCCGGGCCTGGACTGTGTTAGTAGAATTGATGTCTACCATGTCCAGAGATACAGTGCTCAATCTGAGTTCCCCCTCTGCACTGGCATTGAGGTGACCTCTGATCCTCAGCCCGGCCACGTCGGCCAGTGCAGTCATCAGTTCGTCCCTGTCCACCCTCTGACCTGTGTGCAGATCTACGAAGCCCTGTGGCAAGAGCTCCACAGAAACATGCTGCTCGCGCAGGGGCGTCAACACGAGCTGCATGGGGGGCATCTGACGCAGGGTCCTCCCATTACCCTGGTGGCACATCCAAACACATTTTGATTGACAATGATGACCTGATGTACAGTGGGGCAAAAAAGTATTTAGTCAGCCACCAATTGTGCAAGTTCTCCCACTTAAAAAGATGAGAGAGGCCTGTAATGATCATCATAGGTACACTTCAACTATGACAGACAAACTGTGGGAAAAAAAGTCCAGAAAATCACATTGTAGGATTTTTAATGAATTTATTTGCCAATTATGGTGGAAAATAAATATTTGGTCACCTACAAACAAGCAAGATTTCTGGCTCTCACAGACCTTTAACTTCTTCTTTAAGAGGCTCCTCTGTCCTCCACTCGTTACCTGTATTAATGGCACCTGTTTGAACTTGTTATCAGTATAAAAGACACCTGTCCACAACCTCAAACAGTCACACTACAAACTCTACTATGGCCAAGACCAAAGAGCTGTCAAAGGACACCAGAAACAAAATTGTAGACCTGTACCAGGCTGGGAAGACTAAATCTGCAATAGGTAAGCAGCTTGGTTTGAAGAAATCAACTGTGGGAGCAATTATTAGGAAATGGAAGACATACAAGACCACTGATAATCTCCCTCGATCTGGGGCTCCACGCAAGATCTCACCCCGTGGGGTCAAAATGATCACAAGAACGGTGAGCAAAAATCCCAGAACCACACGGGGGGACCTAGTGAATGACCTGCAGAGAGCTGGGACCAAAGTAACAAAGCCTACCATCAGTAACACACTACGCCGCCAGGGACTCAAATCCTGCAGTGCCAGACGTGTCCTCCTGCTTAAGCCAGTACATGTCCAGGCCCGTCTGAAGTTTGCTAGAGAGCATTTGGATGATCCAGAAGAAGATTGGGAGAATGTCATATGGTCAGATGAAACCAAAATATAACTTTTTGGTAAAAACTCAACTCGTCGTGTTTGGAGGACAAAGAATGCTGAGTTGCATCCACAGAACACCATACCTACTGTGAAGCATGGGGGTGGAAACATCATGTTTTGGTGCTGTTTTTCTGCAAAGGGACCAGGGACGACTGATTCGTGTAAAGGAAAGAATGAATGGGGCCATGTATCGTGAGATTTTGAGTGAAAACCTCCTTCCATCAGCAAGGGCATTGAAGATGAAACGTGGCTGGGTCTTTCAGCATGACAATGATCCCAAACACACCGCCCGGGCAACGAAGGAGTGGCTTCGTAAGAAGCATTTCAAGGTCCTGGAATGGCCTAGCCTGTCTCCAGATCTCAACCCCATATAAAATCTTTGGAGGGAGTTGAAAGTCCGTGTTGCCCAGCAACAGCCCCAAAACATCACTGCTCTAGAGGAAATCTGCATGGAGGAATGGGCCAAAATACCAGCAACAGTGTGTGAAAACCTTGTGAAGACTTACAGAAAACGTTTGACCTCTGTCATTGCCAACAAAGCGTATATAACAAAGTATTGAGATAAACTTTTGTTATTGACCAAATACTTATTTTCCACCATAATTTGCAAATAAATTCATAAAAAATCCTACAATGTGATTTTCTGGATTTTTTTTCTCATTTTGTCTGTCATAGTTTAAGTGTACCTGTGATGAAAATTACAGGCCTCTATCATATTTTTAAGTGGGAGAACTTGCCCAATTGGTGGCTGACTAAATACTTTTTTGCCCCACTGTAGGTTCAGGGGTTGGTGTACTCAACCCTTAAGAATAGTTATACATTTAGGCCGGGATGAGTCTGCAATCATCTATATGACTCCTTCAGGTCTGCAATCATCTATATGACTCCTTCAGGTCTGCAATCATCTATATGACTCCTTCAGGTCTGCAAACATCTATATGACTCCTTCAGGTCTGCAAACATCTATATGACTCCTTCAGGTCTGCAATCACTGAAGGGCTAGGGGCTAGTGGTTTCTTATAAATTACCCACTGGGAAAGAACTGGTTGAATCAACGTTGTTTCCACGTCACTTCAACAACAAAAAGAATGTATGTGATGACACTGAATCAAGATTGGATTTCCAAAAATCCAATCTGGGGAATTTTGGGAATTTACGGGAATTTTGTCTTTTTTTCCACTCAACTTTTAACCTAAATCCAATGTCATGGTGCATTTTTTGGAGGATTTCACGTTGAACTCACGTTAGTTGACAACTCAACCCAATGTAAATCAAAAATAGACGTTGAACTGACGTCTGTGCCCATTGGGAAGGTTTTAGTTAGTCTTGCTTTCCATTGCACTTCCATACCGCTAACACCATAGCCAGGTTGAAAATGATAAGATCAGATCTCT